>NC_053390.1:613227513-613258801 GCF_905171765.1 Bufo bufo
CTGCACTGACTGGGGATCCAAATTGCCATTATACTGTTCTGTAATTCCAGCAAACCGTTCTTGTTATTGGGGTGCAAATGCTGTATGATACAGCCATTAACAGGGTTTATTACAAGGGAATATTTTTACAGTGTGTCTTATTTGCCCTTGTGTGGTGCAGTTATATATTCTAAAAACCTGTTTGCCATGTAGTAGTGGCAAAAGATAAATATATTTGCCCTTGTGCAGTGCAGTGATATATTCTAAAGCTTAGTTTTCCATGTATTAGGGGCGAAATAAAATATATTCACCGTTCAGTGTTGCACTTATCTGTTGAAAAGCTTTTTGTGTTGTGTAAAAGTTGAAAAAGATTAGGGCATAATTGCCGTTCAGTGGTGCAGTGATATATCCTAAATCCCTGTTTGCCGTGTATTAGTGGCGAAATAAAAATATGATCGCCGTTCAGCGTTGCACTTATATTGTGACGGTCACGTACACTACACACAGGGGGGAGGATAGTGACCACTGCGCTCCACCCTCACCCCTGGCCCTGCCTACTTGCCTCGCAAGTCCTAATGACATGAGACAACTAGACGGCAGTCCCTAACTTAGGATACGTGCTGGGAAGACAGACAAGACAAATAACGAAATGTGAACGAACTGGGTCAGAACCAAGAGAGCTACACAGTACAAAGGGTTAAGCAAAGAATGGTCAGGAGAATCCGGGTTCAAATACCAGGAAAGTAGATAAGTACCAAAGTAGTCAGGTGGGAGCCGAGGTCACAATACCAGGAGGGATGCGCAGTACAGGAGGAGCAGGCAAAGGATCGTCAGGGAACAGGATCAGGTGAGTAATCAGTAGTCCAACAAATAGCCAGGAACCTAGAATTAACAGGCAACCTGCGGCCAGCAGGCTGCCTGTATTTATAGTGGGGTCTGAGGGTCATGTAACGTGGCCAGTGTCACATGACCGACAGACAGACAAGTCGAGCACCGAGTGATCAGCTCGGCGCTCAAGGCAGACCTAGGAGCAGGGAGCCTCCCAGCTAGCAAAGCCGCCCTGGGAACGAGGCCAAACACAGATCCTCGCTCCCGAAGCTAAGCATCAGGTCTGCTGCTGATGGGAGACCGAGTGCGCCTTTGGTGCCCCGTGACATATATGTTGAAAAGCCTTTTGTGTTGCATAAAAGTAGAAAAAGATTAGGGCCTAATTGCCTTTCAGTGGTGCAGTGATATATTCTAAAGCCCAGTTTGCTGTGTATTAGTGGCAAAATAAAAATATATTTGCCATTCAGCGTTGCACTTATCTGTTGAAAAGTTTTTTGTGTTTTATAAAAGTAGAAACAAATTAGGGCCTAATTGCCCTTGTGCGGTGTGGTGATATATTCTACAGCCCTGTTTGCCATGTATTAGTGGCAAAATAAAAAATATATTCACCGTTCAGCGTTGCACTCATCTGTTGAAAAGCCTTTTGTGTTGTGTAAAAGTAGAAAAAAATTAGAGCCTAATTTCCCTTGTGCGGTGCAGTGATATATTCTACAGCCCTGTTTGCCGTGTATTAGTGGCAAAATAAAAAATATTTGCACCGTTCAGCATTGCACTTATCTGTTGAAAAGCCTTTTCTGTTGTGTAAAAGTAGAAAAAAAATTGGGCCTAATTTCCCTTGTGCGGTGCAGTGATATATTCTAAAGCCCAGTTTGCTGTGTATTAGTGGCGAAATTAAAATATACGGTATTCGCCGTTCAGCATTGCACTAATATGTTGAAATGCCTTTTATGTTATGTAAAAAATGTATGCGGATGATATTTTATTATTTTTACACAATACAGGGGAGGAGTTTAATAGAGTAATAGATATAATAGATAAGTTTGGCAATTATTCTGGTTTAAACATTAATTGGGGGAAATCCCACATGATGTTATTAGGAAATGGGGTATCACAGAATTTCTCAAGGGTGCATGTGCTTGAACAACACAAGAGTTTTAAATACTTAGGTATTGAAATTTCTAGAAATATAGAAGATTATGAAAGGTTAAATGTACTCCCTCTAATAAAAGAACTTAGAGCCAAAATACACGTTTGGAAAAAACTACCATTGTCAATTCAGGGTCGGGTGAACTTAATAAAAATGATCTTCCTTCCCAAAATATTATATGTATTACAAAATGCCCCAATATGGTTGCCAAAGAAATTTTTTGGGCTGTTGGATAGCTTATTGGGGGAGTTTATTTGGAAGGGTGGTACCCCCAGGATAAGGAGAGAAGTCCTTCAACTCCCTGTAGGAGAAGGTGGACTTGCAGTTCCGAATTGTTTTTATTATTATTTAATAACTCAATATAGTCAGATAAAAGGAAGTTTAAAAGGATTAGTGGGGAGAGAAGAATTAACAAAACTAGGGTGGAGTGGGGTTATAAATCACTTAGAGGTGCTGGAATCAGGAATATTGGGAAGAAATAGCACAAGAAATTGGATAATGAACTTATTGGAACATATATGGGTGGAAGTGAAAAAAACACTAGATATTAAAGGGTATTTGAAGTATACACCTATTTGGAAAAATATGAATTTAAAGGAAGTGCAAAAGATCAGCTCCTACATAGATTGGGATAAAAAAGGAATAAAATACTTAGCTCAAGTATTTGAGAGAGAAAAATTGAAGGATTTCCCTACCTTGGTAAAGAAGTTTGGGATCTCCCAAAAGGATAGCTATAAATACTTACAGCTTAAAAATGCCGTTAAGTCATCAGTTAATTCAAACAAATATAGAAAAGAAGAATCAAATAGAATATATAAATTTAGTAATGGTGAGGAAAAAAAAGGAATTACAACAAAAAGATATGGGATACTGATGGAGGCAAAAAAAGAACGAACAACATTATTAGCTAGAGGAAAGTGGGAAATGGAGATCCCAGACTTCACTGAAGAAAAATGGAAAGATGCCCTTAGAAGTTATATTAAGGTATCAGAAAGGGCCTCACATAAAATTTCACAATTCTTTATAGTTCATAGGCTGCATCGAACTCCTTGGGTGTTAAAAAAAATGGGGGTTAGAACTTCGGATAAGTGCCCAAAATGTGTGGGAGGGGGCAGATCTTATACATTGTTTTTGGAGATGTCCCAAACTGATAAGATATTGGAAAGATATTGTCGAGATCACGTCAGTATTTTTCGGTATTCGAGTGGTGGATGACCCTTTAGTTTGTATTTTAGGGGCTACAGCACACCTTAAACTAAATAAAGCAATACAATCGGTCTGGAATAAAGTACTATTGCAGGCTAGATTGCTTATATTAAGGAAGTGGGTCAATAAAGATCCTCCCACATCGGGACAGTGGCAGGAAGCGGTTCTTAATCTGATTAAATTAGAAAGAGCCTCTGAGCGATATGAAGATAGGTTTAAAAAAAATGGAAAAAATATGGAAGAAATGGCTGAACCAGGGCCATGGTGTTTAGTTCTTTTTTTTTTCCCTTCCCCTCTCTCGCCCTTCCTCCTTTCAATTGGGTGGGGGGGTGGGTACAAGGGCTAAAATGTCATTATAAGGCTGTTTATTGTAATTCAGACCTTTTGGACGGTCTGAGGTTGTATATGTTTTTTGTTGGAAAATTTGACAAAAAAATAAAAAATAAATAAATAATTGAAAAAGATTAGGGCATAATTGCCATTCAGTGGTGCAGTGATATATTCTAAATCCCTGTTTGCCGTGTATTAGTGGCGAAATAAAAATATGATCGCCGTTCAGCGTTGCACTTATATGTTGAAAAGCCTTTTGTGTTGCATAAAAGTAGAAAAAGATTAGGGCCTAATTGCCATTCAGTGGTGCAGTGATATATTCTAAAGCCCAGTTTGCTGTGTATTAGTGGCGAAATAAAAATATATTTGCCGTTCAGCGTTGCACTTATCTGTTAAAATTTTTTTTATTTGTTGAAAAGTTTTTTGTGTTGTGTAAAAGTAGAAACAAATTAGGGCCTAATTGCCCTTGTGCGGTGCAGTGATATATTCTACAGCCCTGTTTGCCGTGTATTAGTGACAAAATAAAAATATATTCACCGTTCAGCGTTGCACTTATCTGTTGAAAAGCCTTTTGTGTTGTGTAAAAGTAGAAAAAAATTAGGGCCTAATTTCTCCTGTGCGGTGCAGTGATATATTCTAAAGCCCAGTTTGCTGTGTTTTAGTGGCGAAATAAAAATATATTTGCCGTTCAGCGTTGCACTTATCTGTTGAAAAGCCTTTTGTGTTGGGTAAAAGTAGAATATAATTAGGGCCTAATTGATGATCAGCGGTGCAGTGATATATTCTAAAGCACAAGGAAATGGCGATTCGCTTATTGGCGAATCAAATTTTTCCTAAATCTTGAATCAACTTCCTCTTTGAATACTTCGATTCGCTCAACACTGATTGTAAGCATACAATTGTCCAAAATGTCTTGGTATGCCGAAGTATTAAGATTTCCATTCACTGAACTAGGCCAAAAAAATAATGCCATAGCATTATCTCTCCTCCACCAAACTTTACAGTTAGAACAATGCAATCAGGCAAGTTATGTTCTCCTGGCATTCACCAAACTCAGACTCATCCATCAGACTGCCAGAGAGAGAAGTGTGATTTGGTATTCCACAGGCAACCTTTCCACTGCTCCTTAGTCCAGTGGCAGCATGCTTTACACCACTCCATTCAATGTTTGGCATTGTGCTTGGTGATGTGAGGCTTGCATACAGGTGCACAACCATAAAAACCCATGCCATGAAGATCCCGGTGGACAGTTTTTATGCTGATGTTAATGCCAGAGGAGGTTTGGAAATCAATTATATAAATGGTAAAAAGTATAAATCTGATGGTGTCGGCCCTTTACAGAGTAATGAGGGGGGAGTTGCAGACAGCAATAAGGAGAAAGCAAAGCTATTCAATATTTTTTTCTCCACTGTCTTCACTGAAGAAAATAGAGATGAGCGAATCGAAGCTGAAGAAGTGGAATTCGATCAGAATTTCAGGAAAAATTAAATTTGCACCGAAGTCGAATTTCCTCATGCTTCGTGGTAACGAATCAAATTTTTTCCTAAAATGGCTGCTACACGTGTGAGGACATGGGGCAAGTCACTGTGGGAAGGCAGGATCACCCATAATGCCATGCATGCAGCCAATCAGCAGTCAGCCAGCCCTGTTATGTCACAGCCCTATAAATAGCGTCAGCCATCTTAGATTCTGCCATTCACCAGCGTACTTAGTGCAGGGAGAGACGCCTGCAGGCGCTAGGGACAGTAATAAGAAAGACTTGATTGTGGTGAAAAAACGATTTATAAGTGCAGGGAAAGGATAGTGAGTAGAGTTCAACGAACCCGAACTGTAAAGTTCGGGTTCGTACCGAACTTTAGGGTTTTCGGCACCCGAACCCGAACATTTACGTAAAAGTTCGGGTTCGGTGTTCAGCGATTTGCATGGCGCTTTTTGAAAGGCTGCAAATCAAGTAAATCAACAAGCGTCATACTACTTGCCCCAAAAGGCCATCACAGCCATGCCTACTATTGGCAAGGCTGTGATTGGCCAAATGCAGCATGTGACCCAGCCTCTATTTAAGCTGGAGTCACGTAGCGCCACCCGTCACTCTGCTCGGATTAGTGTAAAGAGAGGCTGCAGCTGCTGTGAGGGAGAGATCAGGGAGAAATCTTATAAGAACTGGTTTATTTACTCAGCGATCTACAGAAAAAGTGTTTTGTGGGTGCAGTGCGCAATTTTTTTAAGGATGCCCTGAGCCAACTACTGCTGAAAACAAACTTTTTTTTCTTCAGTTAGTCAATATCAATACATGATCGGCAGCCATTTTATGCAACGATAGTGCACCAGCATAGGCTATCTGCAAGTCCAGAAATATAGCTTTGGCATACTGGGGTAAAAAAAATCCTCTAATATACTGCACATCTGGGATTAGACAAGCATAAGTGACTGTCACATTTAGGACAGAAATGCAGCTTTTTGGTTAGGGTGAAAAAAGCCTCTAATATACTGCACATCTGGGATTACACGTGCATAAGTCATTGTCACATTTAGGACAGAAATACAGCTTTTTGGTTACTGTGGTGAAAAAAACCTCTAATATACTGCACATCTGTGATTACACGTGCATAAGTCACTGTCACATTTAGGACAGAAATACAGCTTTTTGGTTAGGGTGAAAAAAGCCTCTAATATACTGCACATCTGGGATTACACGTGCATAAGTCACTGTCACATTTAGGACAGAAATACAGCTTTTTGGATAGGGTGAAAAAAGCCTTTAATATATACTGCACATCTGTGATTACACGTGCATAAGTCACACTCACATTTAGGACAGAAATACAGCTTTTTGGTTACTGGGGTGGAAAAACCCTCTAATATACTGCACATCTGTGATTACACGTGCATAAGTCACTGTCACATTTAGGCCATAAATACAGCTTTGGCATACTGGGGTGAAAAAAGCCTCTAATATATTGCACATCTGTGATTACACGTGCATAAGTCACTGTCACATTTAGGCCATAAATACGGCTTTGGCATACTGGGGTGAAAAAACCCTCTAATATACTGCACATCTGTGATTACACATGGATAAGTCACTGTCACATTTAGGACAGAAATACAGCTTTTTGGTTAGGGTGAAAAAACCCTTTAATATACTGCACATCTGTGATTACACATGCATAAGTTACTGTCACATTTAGCACAGAAATACAGCTTTTTGGTTAGGGTGAAAAAAGCCTCTAATATACTGCACATCTGTGATTACACGTGCATAAGTCACTGTCACATTTAGGACAGAAATACAGCTTTTTGGTTACTGGGGTTAAAAAACCCTCTAATATACTGCACATCTGTGATTACACGTGCATAAGTCACTGTCACATTTAGGCCATAAATACTGTTTTGGCATACTAGGGTGAAAAAACCCTCTAATATACTGCACATCTGGGATTACACATGCATAAGTGACTGTCACATTTAGGTCATAAATACAGCTTTTTGGTTAGGGTGAAAAACCCTCTAATATACTGCACATCTGTGATTACACATGCATAAGTCACTGTCACATTTAGGACAGAAATACAGCTTTTTGGTTACTAGGGTGAAAAAACCCTCTAATATACTGCACATCTGTGATTACATGTGCATAAGTCACTGTCACATTTAGGACAGAAATACAGCTTTTTGGTTAGAGCGAAAAAACCCTCTAATATACTGCACATTTGTGATTACAAGTGCATAAATCACTGTCACATTTAGGACAGAAATACAGCTTTTTGGTTAGAGTGAAAAAAGCCTCTAATATACTGCACATCTGTGATTACACGTGCATAAGTCACTGTCACATTTAGGCCATAAATACGGCTTTGGCATACTGAGGTGAAAAAAGCCTCTAATATACTGCACATCTGTGATTACACGTGCATAAGTCACTGTCACATTTAGAACAGAAATACAGCTTTTTGGTTAGAGCGAAAAAACCCTCTAATATACTGCACATCTGGGATTACACATGCATAAGTGACTGTCACATTTAGGCCATAAATACAGCTTTTTGGTTAGGGTGAAAAAACCCTCTAATATACTGCACATCTGTGATTACACATGCATAAGTCACTCACATTTAGGACAGAAATACAGCTTTTTGGTTACTGGGGTGAAAAAACCCTCTAAAATACTGCACATCTGTGATTACACATGGATAAGTCACTGTCACATTTAGGACAGAAATACAGCTTTTTGGTTAGGGTGAAAAAACCCTCTAATATACTGCAGATCTGTGATTACACATGCATAAGTTACTGTCACATTTAGGACAGAAATACAGCTTTTTGGTTAGGGTGAAAAAAAGCCTCTAATATACTGCACATCTGTGATTACACGTGCATAAGTCACTGTCACATTTAGGACAGAAATACAGCTTTTTGGTTACTGGGGTGAAAAAACCCTCTAATATACTGCACATCTGTGATTACACATGCATAAGTCACTGTCACATTTAGGCAATAAATACGGCTTTGGCATACTGGGGTGAAAAAAGCCTCTAATATACTGCACATCTGAGATTACACGTGCATAAGTCACTGTCACATTTAGGCCATAAATACAGCTTTGGCATACTGGGGTGAAAAACCCTCTAATATACTGCACATCTGGGATTACACATGCATAAGTGACTGTCACATTTAGGCCATAAATACAGATTTTTGGTTAGGGTGAAAAAACCCTCTAATATACTGCATATCTGTGATTACACGTGCATAAGTCACTGTCACATTTAGGACAGAAATACAGCTTTTTGGTTACTGGGGTGAAAAAACCCTCTAATATACTGCACATCTGTGATTACATGTGCATAAGTCACTGTCACATTTAGGACAGAAATACAGCTTTTTGGTTAGGGTGAAAAAAGCCTCTAATATACTGCACATCTGTGATTACACATGCATAAGTCACTGTCACATTTAGGCCATAAATACTTCTTTGGCATACTGGGGTGAAAAAACCCTCTAATATTCTGCACATCTGTGATTACACGTGCATAAGTAACTGTCACAATTAGGACAGAAATACAGCTTTTTGGTTACTGGGGTGAAAAAACCCTCTAATATACTGCACATCTGTGATTACACATGCATAAGTCACTGTCACATTTAGGACAGAAATACAGCTTTTTGGTTAGGGTGAAAAAAGCCTCTAATATACTGCACATCTGGGATTACACATGCATAAGTCACTGTCACATTTAGGCCATAAATACGGCTTTGGCATACTGGGGTGAAAAAACCCTGTAATATACTGCACATCTGTGATTACACGTGCATAAGTCACTGTCACATTTAGGCCATAAATACAGCTTTGGCATACTGGGGTGAAAAAACCCTCTAATATACTGCACATCTGGGATTACACATGCATAAGTCACTGTCACATTTAGGACAGAAATACAGCTTTTTGGTTAGGGTGAAAAAAAGCCTCTAATATACTGCACATCTGTGATTACACGTGCATAAGTCACTGTCACATTTAGGACAAAAATACAGCTTTTTGGTTAGGGTGAAAAAAGCCTCTAATATACTGCACATCTGTGATTACACATGCATAAGTCACTGTCACATTTAGGCCATAAATACTTCTTTGGTATACTAGGGTGAAAAAAGCCTCTAATATACTGCACATCTGTGATTACACGTGCATAAGTCACTGTCCGATTTAGGACAGAAATGCAGCTTTTTGGTTACTGGGGTGAAAAAACCCTCTAATATACTGCACATCTGTGATTACACATGCATAAGTCACTGTCACATTTAGGACAGAAATACAGCTTTTTGGTTAGGGTGAAAAAAGCCTCTAATATACTACACATATGGGATTACACATGCATAAGTCACTGTCACATTTAGGACAGAAATATAGCTTTTTGGTTACTGGGGTGAAAAAACCCTCTAATATACTGCACATCTGTGATTACATGTGCATAAGTCACTGTCACATTTAGGACAGAAATACAGCTTTTTGGTTACTGGGGTGAAAAAAACCTCTAATATACTGCACATCTGTGATTACACGTGCATAAGTCACTGTCACATTTAGGACAGAAATACAGCTTTTTGGTTAGGGTGAAAAAAACCTAATATATTGCACATCTGTGATTACACATGCATAAGTTACTGTCACATTTAGGACAGAAATACAGCTTTTTGGTTACTGGGGTGAAAAAACCCTCTAATATACTGCACATCTGAGATAACACGTGCATAAGTCACTTTCACATTTTGGACAGAAATACAGCTTTTTGGTTAGGGTAAAAAAAAACTCTAATATACTGCACATCTGTGATTACACGTGCATAAGTCACTGTCACATTTAGGCCATAAATACGACTTTGGCATACTGGGGTGAAAAACCCTCTAATATACTGCACATCTGTGATTACATGTGCATAAGTCACTGTCACATTTAGGCCATAAATACGGCTTTGGCATACTGGGGTGAAAAAACCCTCTAATATACTGCACATCTGTGATTACACGTCCATAAGTCACTGTCACATTTAGGACAGAAATACAGCTTTTTGGTTAGGGTGAAAAAGCCTCTAATATACTGCACATCTGTGATTACACATGCATAAGTCACTGTCACATTTAGGACAGAAATACGGCTTTGGCATACAGGGGTGAAAAAACCCTCTAATATACTGCACATCTGGGATTACACGTGCATAAATCACTGTCACATTTAGGACAGAAATATAGCTTTTTGGTTAGGGTGAAAAAACCCTCTAATACACTGCACATCTGGGATTACACGTGCATAAGTCACTGTCACATTTAGGACAAAAATACAGCTTTTTGGTCACGGGGGTGAAAAAAGGCCTCTAATATACTGCACATCTGTGATTACACGTGCATAAGTCACTGTCACATTTAGGCCATAAATACGGCTTTGGCATATCGGGGTGAAAAAAGCCTCTAATATACTGCACATTTGTGATTACACGTGCATAAGTCACTGTCACATTTAGGACAGAAATACAGCTTTTTGGTTAGGGTAAAAAAAAATCTAATATACTGCAGATCTGTGATTACACATGCATAAGTCACTGTAACATTTAGGCCATAAATACGACTTTGGCATACTGGGGTGAAAAACCATCTAATATACTGCACATCTGTGATTACACGTGCATAAGTCACTGTCACATTTAGGCCATAAATACGGCTTTGGCATACTGGGGTGAAAAAACCCTCTAATATACTGCACATCTGGGATTACACATGCATAAGTTACTGTCACATTTAGGACAGAAATATAGCTTTTTGGTTAGGGTGAAAAAACCCTCTAATACACTGCACATCTGTGATTACATGTGCATAAGTCACTGTCACATTTAGGCCATAAATACGGCTTTGGCATACTGGGGTGAAAAAACCCTCTAATATACTGCACATCTGGGATTACACATGCATAAGTTACTGTCACATTTAGGACAGAAATACAGCTTTTTGGTTAGGGTGAAAAAGCCTCTAATATACTGCACATCTGTGATTACACATGCATAAGTCACTGTCACATTTAGGACAGAAATACAGCTTTTTGGTTACTGGGGTGAAAAAACCCTGTAATATACTGCACATCTGTGATTACACGTGCATAAGTCACTGTCACATTTAGGCCATAAATACGACTTTGGCATACTGGGGTGAAAAACCATCTAATATACTGCACATCTGTGATTACACGTGCAAAAGTCACTGTCACATTTAGGCCATAAATACGGCTTTGGCATACTGGGGTGAAAAAACCCTCTAATATACTGCACATCTGGGATTACACGTGCATAAGTCACTGTCACATTTAGGACAGAAATATAGCTTTTTGGTTACTGGAGTGATACAACCCTCTAATATGCTGCACATCTGTGATTACACGTGCATAAGTCACTGTCACATTTAGGCCATAAATACGACTTTGGCATACTGGGGTGAAAAACCCTCTAATATACTGCACATCTGTGATTACATGTGCATAATCACTGTCACATTTAGGCCATAAATATGGCTTTGGCATACTGGGGTGAAAAAAACCTCTAATATACTGCACATCTGGGATTACACATGCACAAGTTACTGTCACATTTAGAACAGAAATACAGCTTTTTGGTAAGGGTGAAAAAAAACCTCTAATATACTGCACATCTGTGATTACACGTCCATAAGTCACTGTCACATTTAGGACAGAAATACAGCTTTTTGGTTAGGGTGAAAAAAGCCTCTAATATACTGCACATCAGTGATTACACATGCATAAGTCACTGTCACATTTAGGACAGAAATACAGCTTTTTGGTTACTAGGGTGAAAAAACCCTCTAATATACTGCACATCTGTGATTACACGTGCATAAGTCACTTTTACATTTTGGACAGAAATACAGCTTTTTGGTTAAGGTAAAAAAAAACTCTAATATACTGCACATCTGTGATTACACGTGCATAAGTCACTGTCACATTTAGGCCATAAATACGGCTTTGGCATACTGGGGTGAAAAAACCCTCTAATATACTGCACATCTGGGATTACACGTGCATAAGTCACTGTCACATTTAGGACAGAAATATAGCTTTTTGGTTAGGGTGAAAAATCCCTCTAATACACTGCACATCTGGGATTACACGTGCATAAGTCACTGTCACATTTAGGACAAAAATACAGCTTTTTGGTCACGGGGGTGAAAAAAGCCTCTAATATACTGCACATCTGTGATTACACGTGCATAAGTCACTGTCACATTTAGGCCATAAATATGGCTTTGGCATATCGGGGTGAAAAAAGCCTCTAATATACTGCACATTTGTGATTACACGTGCATAAGTCACTGTCACATTTAGGCCATAAATACGGCTTTGGCATACTGGGGTGAAAAAACCCTCTAATATACTGCACATCTGGGATTACACGTGCATAAGTCACTGTTACATTTAGGACAGAAATATAGCTTTTTGGTTAGGGTGAAAAAACCCTCTAATACACTGCACATCTGGGATTACACGTGCATAAATCACTGTCACATTTAGGACAAAAATACAGCTTTTTGGTCACGGGGGTGAAAAAAGCCTCTAATATACTGCACATCTGTGATTACACGTGCATAAGTCACTGTCACATTTAGGCCATAAATACGGCTTTGGCATATCGGGGTAAAAAAAAAAGCCTCTAATATACTGCACATTTGTGATTACACGTGCATAAGTCACTGTCACATTTAGGACAGAAATACAGCTTTTTGGTTAGGGTAAAAAAAAAATCTAATATACTGCAGATCTGTGATTACACATGCATAAGTCACTGTCACATTTAGGCCATAAATACGACTTTGGCATACTGGGGTGAAAAACCAACTAATATACTGCACATCTGTGATTACACGTGCATAAGTCACTGTCACATTTAGGCCATAAATACGGCTTTGGCATACTGGGGTGAAAAAACCCTCTAATATACTGCACATCTGGGATTACACGTGCATAAGTCACTGTCACATTTAGGACAGAAATATAGCTTTTTTGTTAGGGTGAAAAAACCCTCTAATACACTGCACATCTGTGATTACATGTGCATAAGTCACTGTCACATTTAGGCCATAAATACGGCTTTGGCATAATGGGGTGAAAAAACCCTCTAATATACTGCACATCTGGGATTACACATGCATAAGTTACTGTCACATTTAGGACAGAAATACAGCTTTTTGGTTAGGGTGAAAAAAAGCCTTTTAATATACTGCACATCTGTGATTACACGTCCACAAGTCACTGTCACATTTAGGACAGAAATACAGCTTTTTGGTTAGGGTGAAAAAGCCTCTAATATACTGCACATCTGTGATTACACATGCATAAGTCACTGTCACATTTAGGACAGAAATACAGCTTTTTGGTTACTGGGGTGAAAAAACCCTGTAATATACTGCACATCTGTGATTACACGTGCATAAGTCACTGTCACATTTAGGCCATAAATACGACTTTGGCATACTGGGGTGAAAAACCATCTAATATACTGCACATCTGTGATTACACGTGCATAAGTCACTGTCACATTTAGGCCATAAATACGGCTTTGGCATACTGGGGTGAAAAAACCCTCTAATATACTGCACATCTGGGATTACACATGCATAAGTCACTGTCACATTTAGGACAGAAATATAGCTTTTTGGTTACTGGAGTGATACAACCCTCTAATATGCTGCACATCTGTGATTACACGTGCATAAGTCACTGTCACATTTAGGCCATAAATACGACTTTGGCATACTGGGGTGAAAAACCCTCTAGTATACTGCACATCTGTGATTACACGTGCATAAGTCACTGTCACATTTAGGCCATAAATATGGCTTTGGCATACTGGGGTGAAAAAAACCTCTAATATACTGCACATCTGGGATTACACATGCACAAAGTACTGTCACATTTAGGACAGAAATACAGCTTTTTGGTAAGGGTGAAAAAAAGCCTCTAATATACTGCACATCTGTGATTACACGTCCATAAGTCACTGTCACATTTAGGACAGAAATACAGCTTTTTGGTTAGGGTGAAAAAAGCCTCTAATATACTGCACATCAGTGATTACACATGCATAAGTCACTGTCACATTTAGGACAGAAATACAGCTTTTTGGTTACTAGGGTGAAAAAACCCTCTAATATACTGCACATCTGTGATTACACGTGCATAAGTCACTTTTACATTTTGGACAGAAATACAGCTTTTTGGTTAAGGTAAAAAAAAACTCTAATATACTGCACATCTGTGATTACACGTGCATAAGTCACTGTCACATTTAGGCCATAAATACGACTTTGGCATACTGGGGTGAAAAACCATCTAATATACTGCACATCTGTGATTACACGTGCATAAGTCACTGTCACATTTAGGCCATAAATACGGCTTTGACATACTGGGGTGAAAAAACCCTCTAATATACTGCACATCTGTGATTACACGTGCATAAGTCACTGTCACATTTAAGACAGAAATATAGCTTTTTGGTTAGGGTGAAAAAACCCTCTAATACACTGCACATCTGGGATTACACGTGCATAAGTCACTGTCACATTTAGGACAAAAATACAGCTTTTTGGTCACGGGGGTGAAAAAAGCCTCTAATATACTGCACATCTGTGATTACACGTGCATAAGTCACTGTCACATTTAGGCCATAAATACGGCTTTGGCATAATGGGGTGAAAAAAGCCTCTAATATACTGCAGATCTGTGATTACACATGCATAAGTCACTGTCACATTTAGGTCAGAAATACAGCTTTTTGGTTAGGGTGAAAAAAGCCTCTAATATACTGCACATCTGGGATTACACGTGCATAAGTCACTGTCACATTTAGGACAGAAATACAGCTTTTTGGTTACTGGAGTGAAACAACCCTCTAATATGCTGCACATCTGTGATTACACGTGCATAAGTCACTGTCACATTTAGGACAGAAATACAGCTTTTTGGTTAGGGTAAAAAAAAACTCTAATATACTGCAGATCTGTGATTACACATGCATAAGTCACTGTCACATTTAAGACAGAAATACAGCTTTTTGGTTAGGGTGAAAAAAGCCTCTAATATACTGCACATCTGGGATTACACGTGCATAAGTCACTGTCACATTTAGGACAGAAATACAGCTTTTTGGTTACTGGGGTGAAAAAACCCTCTAATATACTGCACATCTGTGATTACACATGCATAAGTCACTGTCACATTTAGGCCATAAATACGGCTTTGGCATACTGGGGTGAAAAAAGCCTCTAATATACTGCACATCTGGGATTACATGTGCATAAGTCACTGTCACATTTAGGCCATAAATTTGGCTTTGGCATACTGGGGTGAAAAAACCCTCAGACATACTGCACATTTGGGATAAGAGTGTCACATTTAGGCCACAAATACCGCTGCAATACCCTACATCAGGGTCTATATTGACGGTTAATTATTTTTAACATACTTAACCACTTTTTATTTTGCTTTGTGAACGCTAACTATGAGGCAAACATCTCATAAGGGACTCGGTCATGGTCGTGGTGGTGGTGTTGGTAGAGCCTCTGGTGCAGGGAGAGGACGTGGCCGTTCTGCCACAGCTACACGTCCTACTGAACCTACTATCTCAGGTCCCAGGAGCCGCCAGAATCTACAGCGATATTTGGTCGGGCCTAATGCCGACAGTGGATCCAGCACGTTCATATTATCTCCCACCCAGTCTTCTGCAGAACGCGCAAAGGGGGCGCCTGAAACCCATGCCCATCAGTCTGTCACATCACCCCCGTGCATATTGGGGAGCCTGTCTTAGCCTCAAGTCATGCAGCAGTCTCTTATGTTGTTTGAAGACTCTGCTGGCAGGGTTTCCCAAGGGCATCCACCTAGCCCTTCCCCAGGGTGTAAGACATAGAATGCACTGACGCACAACCACTTTTGTTTCCTGATGAGGACATGGGAATACCACCTCAGCACGTCTCTGATGATGACGAAACACAGGTACCAACTGCTGCGTCTTTCTGCAGTGTGCAGACCAAAAAGGAGGTCAGTGAGGAAGACTGGGTGGAAGACGATGCAGGGGACGATGAGGTCCTAGACCCCACATGGAATAAAGGTCGTGCCACTGACTTTCAGAGTTCGGAGGAAGAGGCAGTGGTGAGACCGAGCCAACAGCGTAGCAGTAGTGGGAGCAGGGTGCAAAAGCAGAGCAGCCGTCGCAAAAACAGTTTGCCTGCTACTGGCCACCGTCAACAGGGACCGAGCACACCAAAGGTAGCTTCAAGGAGTTCCCTGGCATGGCACTTCTTCACACAATGTGCTGACGACAAGACCCGAGTGGTTTGCACGCTGTGCCATCAGAGCCTGAAGCGAGGCATTAATGTTCTGAACCTTACACAACCTGCATGACCAGGCATTTACATGCGAGACACGGGCTGCAGTGGAGTAAGCACCTTCAAAACCAAGAAAGGGCTCAGGCCCCTCCTGCTCCCTCTTCTGCTGCTGCCTCGGCCTCTTCCTCCGCCTCTGGAGGAACATTGGCACCGGCCGCCCAGCAAACAGAGGACGTGCCACCAACAACACCACCTCCGTCACCAAGGATCTCCACCATGTCACACGGAAGCGTTCAGCTCTCCATCTCACAAACCTTTGAGAGAAAGCGTAAATTCCCACTTAGCCACACTCGATCCCTTGCCCTGAATGCCAGAATTTCTAAACTGCTGGCCTTTGAAATGCTGTCATTCAGGCTGCTGGAGATGGACAGCTTCAAACAGCTCATGTCGCTTGCTGTCCCACAGTACGTCGTTCCCAGCCGCCACTACTTCTCCAGGAGAGCCGTTCCCTCTCTGCACAACCAAGTATCGGATAAAATTAAGTGTGCACTGCGCAACGCCATCTGTGGCAAGGTCCACCTAACCACAGATACGTGGACCAGTAAGCACGGCCAGGGATGCTATATCTCCCTAAATGCACACTGGGTAAATGTAGTGGCGGCTGGGCCACCAAGGATCGCAGGGCATCATTCTTTGCCTCTTGTTGCCTCCTCTTCCTCTCGGCTTCCTTCTCCTCTTCTTCCACCTCCTCATCCGGTCAGCGACAGACCTTCACCACCAACTTCAGCACAGCCAGGGGTAAACGTCAGCAGGCCATTCTGAAACTGATGTGTTTGGGGGACAGGTCCCACACCGCGCAAGAGTTGTGGCGGGGTATAGAACAACAGACCGACGAGTGGTTGCTGCCAGTGGGCCTCAAGCCCGGCCTGGTGGTGTGCGATAATGGGCGAAATCTCGTTGCAGCTCTGGGACTAGCCGGTTTGACGCACATCCAATGCCTGGCGCATGTGCTGAATTTGGTGGTGCAGAAATTCATTTACAACTATCCCGACATGTCTGAGCTGCTGCATAAAGTGCGGGCCATCTGTGCGGGCTTCCGGCGTTCTCATACTGCCGCCGCTCGGCTGTCTGCTCTACAGCGTAACTTCGGCCTTCCCGCTCACCGCCTCATATGCGACGTGCCAGGTGGAACTCCACCTTGCACATGCTGGAGAGACTGTGCAAGCAGCAGCAAGCCATAGTGGAGTTTCAGCTGCAGCACGCACGGGTGAGTCGCACTGCGGAACAGCACCACTTCACCACCAATGACTGGGCCTCCATGCGAGACCTGTGTGCCCTGTTGCGCTGTTTCGAGTACTCCACCAACATGGCCAGTGGCGATGACGCCGTAATCAGCGTTACAATACCACTTCTATGTCTCCTTGAGAAAACACAGGGCGATGATGGAAGAGGATGTGGCCCAGGACGAGGAGGAGGAAGAGGGGTCATCTCTAACACTTTCAGGCCAGTCTTTTAGAAGTGGCTCAGAAAGAGGATTTTTGCAACAGCACAGGCCAAGTACAAACTTGGCCAGCCAGGGCCCACTACTGGAGGACGAGGAGGAGGAGGATGGGGATGAAGCATGTTCACAGCAGGGTGGTATCCAACGCAGCTCGGGCCCATCACTTGTGCGTGGCTGGGGGGATACAGAGGACGCAGCTTGTCCTTACCTCTGGGCAGCCTGGCACACATGAGCAACTACATGCTGCAGTGCCTGCACAACGACTGCAGAGTTGCCCACATTTTATCGTGTGCTGACTACTGGGTGGCCACCCTGCTGGATCCCCATTACAAAGACAATGTGCCGTCCTTAATTCCCTCACTGGAGCGTGATCGGAAGATGCGCGACTACAGGCGCACACTGGTAGACGCGCTCCTGAGAGCATTCCCGACTGACGCCGGGGGACAAGTGGAAGCACAAGGCAAAGGCAGGGGAGGAGGAAGAGGTCACCAACGCAGCTGTGTCAGCGCCAGTACCTCAGAAGGCAGGGTTAGCATGGCCGACATGTGACAAAGCTTTGTCACCTCGCCGCAACAACGGGCCTCAACTGTTGAAATGGAGCGTGTTAGCAGGAGGCAGCATTTGAACAACATGGTGGAACAGTACCTGTGCACACGACTACACGTACTGACTGATGGTTCTGCCCCATTCAACTTCTGGGTCTCCAAATTGTCCACATGGCCAGAGCTTTCCCTGTATGCCTTGGAGGTGCTGGCCTGCCCTGCAGCCAGTGTACTCTCTGAACGTGTATTTAGCGCGGCAGGAGGCGTCATTACAGACAGACGCAGCCGCCTGTCCACAGCCAACGTGGACAAGCTCACGTTCATTAAAATGAACCAGGCTTGGATCCCATAACACTTGTCTGTACCTTGTGCAGAATAGACATTTATACCACCATCAAACATACATTCTTGTACTCAAGTCAAGTGCAATGATTCTTTGTTTTATTTTATTTTTTATAAAACCTACCCCAATAAAAAATTTAAAAAAACATTGTTGGCTACCTGTTCCTCCTCCATTGCTGCCTCCACCTACAACACCACATTGTAACAGGGTTCTGAAGCTGCACTCGGTCTCCCATTAGCCGCAGACCTGCTGCTTAGCTTCAGGAGCGAGGATCTGTGTTTGACCTCGTTCCCAGGGCGGCTTTGCTAGCTGGGAAGCCCCCTGCTCCTAAGTCTACCTTGAGCGCCGAGCTGATCACTCGGTGCTCGACTGGTTGGTCTGTCGGTCATGTGACGCTGGCCACGTCACATGACCCTCACTCCTCACTATAAATACAGGCAGCCTGCTGGCCACAGGTTGCCTGTTACAAAGACACCTGTGATTTTGTCTCTCCTGGCGTACTTACCTCCTGCTGAATTCCTGACGATCCTCTGCCTGCTCCTTGTGTACTTTGCTGCTCTCCTGGTATTCTGACCCCGGCCTCCTCCTGACGATGCAAATTTTTATCGCAAATATCAGCACTTCGAGAATTTGTGAATATTTAGAATATAGTGATATATATTCGTAATTTCGAATATTCGAGATTTTTTTTAATCAGTAGACATGATTCCTCCCTGCTTCTAGTTTGTAACCCAATGAGAAGGCTGCAATATCTTTGACTTTAGGAGTAGTGTTGATTGCAAATTTTTCAATTGCTGATTTCCGCAATTAAGAAAATAATGACGGGAGATAACGAATTCTCGAATTTGCAAATATACAGTCAGGTCCATAAATATTGGGACATCAACACAATTCTAACATTTTTGGCTCTATGCACCACCACAATGGATTTGAAATGAAACGAACAAGATGTGCTTTAACTGCATACTGTCAGCTTTAATTTGAGGGTATTTACATCCAAATCAGGTGAACGGTGTAGGAATTACAACAGTTTGCATATGTGCATCCCACTTACTAAGGGACCAAAAGTAATGGGACATAACAATAATAATCATAATTCAAACTTTCACTTTTTAATACTTGGTTGCAAATCCTTTGCAGTCAATTACAGCCTGAAGTCTGGAATGCATAGACATCACCAGACACTGGGTTTCATCCCTGGTGATGCTCTGCCAGGCCTCTACTGCAACTGTCTTCAGTTCCTGCTTGTTCTTGGGGCATTTTCCCTTCAGTTTTGTCTTCAGCAAGTGAAATGCATGCTTAATCGGATTCAGGTCAGGTGATTGACTTGGCCATTGCATAACATTCCACTTCTTTCCCTTAAAAAACTCTTTGGTTGCTTTTGCAGTATGCTTTGGGTCATTGTCCATCTGCACTGTGAAGCACCGTCCAATGAGTTCCGAAGCATTTGGCTGAATATGAGCAGATAATATTGCCTAAAACACTTTAGAATTCATCCTGCTGCTTTTGTCAGCAGTCACATCATCAATAACCAGTTCCATTGGCAGCCATACATGCCCACGCCATGACACTACCACCACCATGCTTCACTGATGAGGTGGTATGCTTAGGATCATGAGCAGTTCCTTTCCTTCTCCATACTCTTCTGTTCCCATCACTCTGGTACAAGTTGATCTTGGTCTCATCTGTCCATAGGATGTTGTTCCAGAACTATGAAGGCTTTGTTAGATGTTGTTTGGCAAACTCTAATCTGGCCTTCCTGTTTTTGAGGCTCACCAATGGTTGACATCTTGTGGTGAACCCTCTGTATTCACTCTGGTGAAGTCTTCTCTTGATTGTTGACTTTGACACACATACACCTACCTCCTGGAGAGTGTTCTTGATCTGGCCAACTGTTGTGAAGGGTGTTTTCTTCACCAGGGAAAGAATTCTTCGGGCATCCACCACAGTTGTTTTCCGTGATCTTCCGGGTCTTTTGGTGTTGCTGAGCTCACCGGTTCGTTCCTTCTTTTAAGAATGTTCCAAACAGTTTTTTTGGCCACGCCAAATGTTTTTGCTATCTCTCTGATGGGTTTGTTTTCTTTTTTCAGCCTAATGATGGCTTGCTTCACTGATAGTGACAGCTCTTTGGATCTCATCTTGAGAGTTGACAGCAACAGATTCCAAATGCAAATAGCACTTGAAATGAACTCTTGACCTTTTATCTGCTCATTGTAATTGGGATAATGAGGGAATAACACACACCTGGCCATGGAACAGCTGAGAAGCCAATTGTCCCATTACTTTTGGTCTCTTGACAAGTGGGAGGCACATATGCAAACAGTTGTAATTCCTACACCGTTCACCTAATTTGGATGTAAATACCCTCAAATTAAAGCTGACAGTCTGCAGTTAAAGCACATCTTGTTTGTTTCATTTCAAATCCATTGTGGTGGTATATAGAGCCAAAAACATTAGAATTGTGTCGATGTCCTAATATTTATGGACCTGACTGTATGGCGAATATTCGCCCAAATATTCACGAAATATCACAAATTCGAATATTGCCCCTGCCGCTCATAAAAGAAGGTTTGTACACAAACAAAGAGGAGGATAGCACAAGATTTAAGTATATATTTAATCACCGTAAGGGCACACTAGATATAACACAATATACACAGAGAATATATACAGTGGTCTGAGGTTACAGATACCGGTTATATGGGTACAACAGGGTTAAGCAGAGCAAAAGTCAGTTACTGGGTAGTTGAAAGTTCTATGATGGTGGAATAGTCCTTAGCTTCAGTCACGTGGGGGGGCAGTGATGTCAGCGGTTTCCAGGTCTCTCCAAACACATTTGCACGATGTGAATCCCTTTCAGAGAAAGATCCCGCCCTCTGGCTTGCATGGGCTTATGACCTATAGCTGGCCGCTCCCCTCCCCGCCTATGGGTAGGGTCCACCCCTCCTTCTCTGGTGCTGGGAGAAAATTACCCATAGGGCTCATAGCCCCAGACCAGAATGTCACAGGAAGATGGTTCCGGGCACAATTGATTGGCCTGGGTTCCGGTTACAACTAGAGTCCAAACATGGTACTGGTGTTAGGAATATGGATTAATATTTACTGTCAGCCATGTCCTCACACCCCCATGTGCTGACAGATAGCGGAGGTAGTGAACTCCACAGGAGGGCCCTGCTTCCCTGCTTCAAAGCCCCAGGCCTCTTGGCATACTCAGTGTACATGCAAAATTAGTTTCCACCCCCCCCCCCCAGGGGGTCCAGGCTTCAAGGAGAAGGTCATACCTCACCTCCACCAGTTTGGAGCCAACGGAATATTGCAGGAAAACCCCCAGCAGGGGGTATCTGCCTTTGCCCAGGATCAATGAGACCTCCCAGACATGTTGGCACCTACCTTTCATAAGGAATTATGAACCTCCTGGCCATCGCAGGCGCAAACCGGATACATATTTGTGTCCCGGTGGCCACGAGGTACGTTCCCATGGTCTTTGTTTAATGAGACTAGGTCAGGGTAGAGAGATATCCATATCTCCCCATAGAAACCACATAACGGTACCAGGTTTGGGCTCTACTTGTAGCCGGAACCCAGGCAGGTCCATTGGTCCCAGAACCATCTCCCTATGACCCTCTGGTCTGGAGCTATGAACCCTAAAGGGTTTTGTGGGTCATTTGCTGCCAGCCCAGAAGAGGGGGAGTGGACCCCTCCCTGAGGCCGGGAGGGGAGGGGCCGGCTACAGGTTAAAAGTCTGGTGGCAGCAAGTAGGCGGGTCTTTCTCTGAAGAGGGGTCACATCCTACACATGTGTTTAGAGGGACCCAGGAAATAGCTGAGTTCACGGCCCTTCATATGGACTGCAGCAAAGAACATCTCAAAGGAACTTTCATCATACTCGGTAACTGACTTTTACCCTGCTTAACCCTGTTGTAACCATATAACCTGTAATCTGTAACCTCAGACCACTGTATATATTGTCTGTGTATATTGTGTATTATCTAGTGTGCCCATACGGCGATTAAATCTATAATTTAATCTTGTGCTATCTTGTATCTCGATCACGAATCCCCACGTCCGTGTTTTGGCCTAGTTATAAGCTACCGCGGGTTGGTTTCTGACCCTATATAATCCCGTTAGCGGACCGGGCTTATATCAATCTAGAACTGGTGGCAGATACCCAGGCTGAGGAGTCGCTGTTTCACTGTGGCAGTGAAAAGGCTCTCTCAGCTTGTTGCCTCTCTGTGCCCGCGTGGACAGAAGGTGTGTGTAAGCTATACCAACCTGACCTTACATGCTCCCCTGGAGGGCGTAACGTCACGTTTTTGGTAAACCCTGTGATCATACCAGGTCTCGTGAGCTCGACGTGGTTGACGTCAGCGGGCACGAGGGGTGGTATTCATCACATATTGGTGGCAGCAAAGTGGGATCGAGATACTAGTGTGTGTGAGTGTGAGACCCATACTCCCAGACACTAAAGACAACCAGCAGTAGCTCTTGCCACTGGAGTCTTAAGATCAGCCCAACACTAGACAGTCTGAGTGCAGATACAATAAGGTGTGTGGGCATCAGGTTGCATGACGGCCAGTATCTCAAGGAGCAAAGCTAGGGAGATGGCCGATGCTTTGAATGGTGGCGGAGAGGAGGTGGAAGGCGAGGGGGAGCACAGCCAAAGCTCCCCAAGGAGCCAGTCGCCAGAGGTGAGGTCCGCGGTGGCCCTCACTCCACCTGCCCATCCCCCCAGCCATGCTGGCTCAGCTGCTCTCCTACAAGCTGCCATGGACCGTCTCCAGGCTGGAGACCAGGCAGCCTCTGAGCTCCTCCTCGCGGCTGCAGAACGTCGCGAGCAAGCACAGGCCGACTTTCCCCTACTGGACAAAGATGGGGACTTGGACACCTTTTTGTTGGCATTTGAGACAGCCTGCCATCAATACCAGCTGCCAGAGGACCAGTGGGTCAGATTCCTCACGCCACGGCTCAGGGGAAAAGCCCTTGAAATCTTCGGGTACCTGCCCAGCGAGACCCTCCTGAGCTATGAGGACATCAAGCAGGCTCTGGTCAGGCAGTATAACTTAACCCCTGAGTCTTACCGGAAAAGGCTCAGGAATTTGCAGCGGGTTTCTAACCAGAGCTGGGCCGATCACATGCGGGCCTTGCTGAGAGCGGTCGACCAATGGACCACCGGGTTGGAGCTCTCCACCGTCCAGCAGCTGAAGGAGCTCATTGCCACAGAACAGTTCTTGTGGAACTGCCCAGAGGATCTCCAGCAGTACCTCCGTAACCGGAAGCCAAAGGGGGCCTCCGCAACAGCAGCCCTGGCCGATGAATACACCAACAACAGAACTTCAGAGGCCCGGAAACCGGTCGGCTGGAGAGGGGGTAAGACGCACGCTGCACCTGCTACCCCTGACCCTAGGCCCAAGTGGGCACCGGCCCCTGCTGCACTTTCCACGTCGGTGGGGGAACCCCGCCTGTGTCACCTGTGTAAGCAGCCAGGACACTTCAAAGCCATGTGTCCCCAGCGCCCGAGGGATCCGTCCCAGTCATCAACCCGGAAACCGTCCACTGTGTTGTGTGTGGGTGGGGGTGGTGGGAGGTCCCTTGACAATGTTCAACCGGTCACCGTGGGCCAGGCCGTGGCCATGGGACTTAGAGACACCGGCGCTGAAATGACACTGGTACGGCCTGAACTGGTGGCACCCCATGATTTACTGCCCGGGAGATCCCTCATTGTCTCCGGGATTGGAGGAGTAGAACCAGCGCTGCCCGTCGCCAAGGTCTATTTGGACTGGGGCGCCGGTCGAGGAGTAAGGGAGGTGGGGGTATCCGCAAATATCCCCGCCAGTGTTTTGCTGGGGACAGACCTGGGGCGGCTTGTGTCTAAGTATGTGGCCGCTGACCCCCCAATGTCCGATTCCCCAGAATGTGATGTACCTGTAATGCCCCCCCCCTGATGATATTGTGAATGTACCTACCATGCCTGTTTTTGGGGATGTGGGGGTGGGGGATGTAATGAGTGCCTCTCCCCTTAGTGGGGAGGGGGTCATTCCTGCCAGCTGGGCTGAAACCCCAGGCTGTGGCCAGCAAGCCTGCTGGACCCTGTTGTCCTCCAGTGTGGTGACTGAGGGGACAAGCAGAGGGCAGACAGCTGCGGGGGGGGGGGGGAGGATGCAAATGAGGTCAGGGCTGTCCCAGGAGAAGTAGGGCTGCCAGGTGAAGCCTCAGTGCATGGTTCCTCCCCCACTGGGATGTCAGAGGGCCAGGTTAGTCCGTCTGGACTGGCGACTTGGTCGGGAGCCAAGGGAAAGCAGGCACTACCCGCAGTGGCAGCGGCCATAGCTGCTGTCACGCGCAGTGGGAGTGCTGGGGCCCTAGGGGCCCCTCAGGGGTCTGATGGCTTTCCCCCTTCCGACCAAGTGGCTGCCGAGTCAGAGGGAGGCCAGGAGACAGGTCCCGGGGACCTGACAGGGGATGGGGCAGTCTCGTCTATTCTGGCCACGTCCAGTCAGGAGTTTCAGGCAGCGTTAGCGGCTGACGCCAGCATGAGCGCTCTCAAGGAGCAAGCGGAACAGCCCCCTTCGGACTCAGACCTTGAGCGGATGGTCTGGGACCAAGGACGGCTGTACCGGGTCACGGTCCAGCCGGGCTCACGGGAGGCGTGGCCTAGGGACTGACAGCTAGTGGTACCCTATCAGTTCAGGACGGAGTTGTTGCAGGTTGCGCATGAGATTCCGATGGCTGGACACCTAGGGATCGCTAAGACAAGGGCCAGATTAGCCCAGCATTTCTACTGGCCAAAGATGGGGGCTGATGTGGTTGCCTACTGCCGTTCATGTGACACCTGCCAGCAGGTGGGGAAGGCGGGGCGGCGCCCCAAAGCCCCACTGGTAACGCTGCCCATAATTGAAGAGCCTTTCAGGAGGGTGGCTGTGGATCTCATTGGACCACTGTCCATTCCCAGCAGCTCCGGGAAACGCTTCATATTGACGGTAGTAGACTATGCCACCCGGTACCCGGAGGCGGTAGCCTTGTCATCCATTCAGGCCGACAAGGTGGCTACTGCCTTGCTGGAGATTTTCTCCAGAGTGGGCTTTCCCCAGGAAATGCTCACCGACCGGGGGACCCAGTTCATGTCGCAATTGATGGAGTCCCTCTGTAGGCAAACACAGGTGCAACATCTGGTGACCAGCCCGTACCACCCACAGACAAACGGCCTGTGTGAACGATTTAATGGCACCTTAAAGAGATGCTTAAGATGTTGGTCGACTCCCACGGGCGTGACTGGGAGCGGTACCTCCCACATCTACTGTTTGCCTACCGAGAGGTCCCACAGGCCTCCACGGGGTTCTCCCCCTTCGAGCTCCTGTACGGGCGCCATGTGCGGGGGCCCCTGGCTCTGGTGAAAGAGGCCTGGGAGGGAGAGGTAGCCACCCCTGGAGTGTCGGTCGTCGATTATGTCATGCGCTTCCGGAACAAGATGCAGGCCTTGTCGCAGCTGGTGCACGATAATATGGAGCGGGCCCAGGCCGACCAGAAGCGATGGTATGACCAGAATGCTTGTGAGAGGACCTACCAGGTGGGTCAGAAGGTATGGGTACTGGTCCCCATACCTCAGGACAAGCTTTAGGCGGCCTGGGAAGGCCCGTACCTCCTGCATCAGCGCCTCAATGCCGTGACGTACCTGGTCACCCTGGACCACGCCCGAGGAAGGCAGAAGGCCTTCCACGTGAACATGATGAAGGCTCATCATGAGAGGGAGGCATGTGCCCTCCCTGTCTGCAACCTCCCCGAAGAGGGGGAGGAGGAAACCCTCCTGGACATGCTCACCCAGGTGAAGGCGGGTGGGTCCATCGAGGATGTGGACGTGGGCCAACAACTCTTGAAGGACCAACGGTCCCAACTATGGGCCACCCTTCACCCCTTCCGGGAGTTGTTTAGCAACAAGCCCGGAAGGACGAAGTTGGCCGTCCATCATGTGGACACTAGGGATCACCCCCCTATCCGGCGTTCAGCATATCGGGTTTCCTTGGAGGTGCAGCAACACATGCGCCAGGAAATTGACGAGATGCTGAAGCTGGGGGTCATCCAGGCATCCAACAGCGCTTGGGCCTCGCCTGTGGTCCTCGTCCCAAAGAAGGACCGGACCACCCGGTTCTGCGTGGACTACAGGGGACTCAACGCTGTCTCGGTCACCGATGCGTACCCTATGCCACGCATCGATGACCTGCTCGATCAGTTGGCCGGGGCCCGGTACCTGACCATCATAGATCTGAGCAGGGGGTACTGGCAGATTCCCCTGACCCAGGAGGCGCGGGAACGCTCTGCCTTTATCACTCCCTTTGGATTGTACGAATCCACAGTGATGCCGTTCGGCATGAAGAATGCCCCTGCCACTTTTCAGCGGATGGTCAACACGCTGCTTAAGGGACTTGAAGAGTACGCGGTCGCGTACCTGGATGACATTGCCGTCTTTAGTCCCACCTGGGAGGATCATCTACAGCACCTGACGCAGGTGCTGGGGCGGATCCACCAGGCAGGCTTGACCATCAAGCCGGAAAAGTGCCAGCTGGGCATGAGCGAGGTCCACTACCTGGGGCACCGGGTAGGCGGGGGGACCCTTAAGCCAGAGCCTGGGAAAGTGGATGCTATCGCATCCTGGCCCACCCCCAGGACCAAGAAAGAGGTGATGTCCTTCCTGTGCACCGCCGGGTACTATAGGAGGTTCGTCCCCCACTATAGTAGCCTGGTGAAGTCCTTGACGGACCTCACAAAGAAGAAGCTGCCCTCCGCAGTCGATTGGACGAACGACTGCGAGACGGCCTTCCGAGCGCTGAAGGCTGCCCTCTCGAGCTTCCCTGTACTACAGGCGGCCGACTTCACGCTGCCGTTTATAGTGCAGACCGACGCCAGTGATTTTGGCCTCGGTGCCGTACTCAGCCAGGTTGACACTACAGGCCAGGAACACCCCGTTCTGTACCTGAGTCGGAAGCTCCTGCCGAGGGAGGTGGCGTACTCCACTATGGAGAAGGAGTGCCTGGCAATTGTCTGGGCCCTGCAACGTTTGCAGCCGTATTTATACGGGCGCCGCTTCACGGTGGAGACCGACCACAACCCCCTCAGCTGGTTAAACACCGTATCCGGGACGAATGGGAGGCTGCTACGCTGGAGCCTAGCTCTCCAGCAGTATCACTTGACCATTCGCCACAAAAGGGGCTGTGACCACGGGAACGCCGATGGGCTATCCCGACAAGGAGAGGGTGTGGATGGGCGCACGGGGGAACACAGGAATGTGCTGCCCCCTGGCGCCCTCTAAAAGGGGGAGGTGTGAGGAATATGGATTAATATTTACTGTCAGCCATGTCCTCACACCCCCATGTGCTGACAGATAGCGGAGGTAGTGAACTCCACAGGAGGGCCCTGCTTCCCTGCTTCAAAGCCCCAGGCCTCTTGGCATACTCAGTGTACATGCAAAATTAGTTTCCACCCCCCCCCCCCCAGGGGGTCCAGGCTTCAAGCAGGAGGTCACACCTCACCTCCACCAGTTTGGAGCCAACGGAATATTGCAGGAAAACCCCCAGCAGGGGGTATCTGCCTTTGCCCAGGATCAATGAGACCTCCCAGACATGTTGGCACCTACCTTTCATAAGGAATTATGAACCGCCTGGCCATCGCAGGCGCAAACCGGATACATATTTGTGTCCCGGTGGCCACGAGGTACGTTCCCATGGTCTTTGTTTAATGAGACTAGGTCAGGGTAGAGAGATATCCATATCTCCCCATAGAAACCACATAACGGTACCAGGTTTGGGCTCTACTTGTAGCCGGAACCCAGGCAGGTCCATTGGTCCCAGAACCATCTCCCTATGACCCTCTGGTCTGGAGCTATGAACCCTAAAGGGTTTTGTGGGTCATTTGCTGCCATCCCAGAAGAGGGGGAGTGGACCCCTCCCTGAGGCCGGGAGGGGAGGGGCCGGCTACAGGTTAAAAGTCTGGTGCCAGCAAGTAGGCGGGTCTTTCTCTGAAGAGGGGTCACATCCTACACATGTGTTAAGAGGGACCCAGGAAATAGCTGAGTTCACGGCCCTTCATGTGGACTGCAGCAAAGAACATCTCAAAGGAACTTTCATCATACTCG
Source organism: Bufo bufo (assembly GCF_905171765.1). Taxonomy (NCBI): domain Eukaryota; kingdom Metazoa; phylum Chordata; class Amphibia; order Anura; family Bufonidae; genus Bufo; species Bufo bufo. The sequence continues at coordinate 613,256,387 of NC_053390.1, forward strand.
GTAACTGACTTTTACCCTGCTTAACACTGTTGTAACCATATAACCTGTAATCTGTAACCTCAGACCACTGTATATATTGTCTGTGTATATTGTGTATTATCTAGTGTGCCCATACGGCGATTAAATCTATAATTTAATCTTGTGCTATCTTGTATCTCGATCACGAATCCCCACGTCCGTGTTTTGGCCTAGTTATAAGCTACCGCGGGTTGGTTTCTGACCCTATATAATCCCGTTAGCGGACCGGGCTTATATCAAACTAGAACTGGTGGCAGATACCCAGGCTGAGGAGTCGCTGTTTCACTGTGGCAGTGAAAAGGCTCTCTCAGCTTGTTGCCTCTCTGTGCCCGCGTGGACAGAAGGTGTGTGTAAGCTATACCAACCTGACCTTACGTGCTCCCCTGGAGGGCGTAACTTCACGTTTTTGGTAAACCCTGTGATCATACCAGGTCTCGTGAGCTCGACGTGGTTGACGTCAGCGGGCACGAGGGGTGGTATTCATCACAACTGGTATTTGGTTTCTGTGGGGAGATATGGATATCTCCTTTTCCTGGCATGCCCCTATCAAACAAAGCCCATGAGCACGTACATCGTGGCCACCGAGACACAAATATGTATCCGGTTTGCGCCTGCGATGGCCGGGCGATTCATAATTCCTTATGAAATGTAGGTGCCAACATGTCTGGAAGGTATCCTTGATCCTGGCATGGGCTGATACCTCCTGCTGGGGGGTTTTCCTGCAGGATTTAGCTTGCATCCAAACTGGTTGATGTAGGTGTGACCTTCTCCACCTGGGGCCTCCTTGAAGCCTGGACCCCTGGGGCTTTCTTCCTTTCCAGCTGACAATCAGATGGCTGGGGGGTGGGAACTTATTTTGCATATACAGGGAGTGCAGAATTATTAGGCAAGTTGTATTTTTGAGGATTAATTTTATTATTGAACAACAACCATGTTCTCAATGAACCCAGAAAACTCATTAATATCAAAGCTGAATATTTTTGGAAGTAGTTTTTAGTTTGTTTTTAGTTTTAGCTATTTTAGGGGGATATCTGTGTGTGCAGGTGACTATTACTGTGCATAATTATTAGGCAACTTAACAAAAAACAAATATATACCCATTTCAATTATTTATTTTTACCAGTGAAACCAATATAACATCTCAACATTCACAAATATACATTTCTGACATTCAAAAACAAATCAGTGACCAATATAGCCACCTTTCTTTGCAAGGACACTCAAAAGCCTGCCATCCATGGATTCTGTCAGTGTTTTGATCTGTTCACCATCAACATTGCGTGCAGCAGCAACCACAGCCTCCCAGACACTGTTCAGAGAGGTGTACTGTTTTCCCTCCTTGTAAATCTCACATTTAATGATGGACCACAGGTTCTCAATGGGGTTCAGATCAGGTGAACAAGGAGGCCATGTCATTAGATTTTCTTCTTTTATACCCTTTCTTGCCAGCCACGCTGTGGAGTACTTGGACGCGTGTGATGGAGCATTGTCCTGCATGAAAATCATGTTTTTCTTGAAGGATGCAGACTTCTTCCTGTACCACTGCTTGAAGAAGGTGTCTTCCAGAAACTGGCAGTAGGACTGGGAGTTGAGCTTGACTCCATCCTCAACCCGAACAGGCCCCACAAGCTCATCTTTGATGATACCAGCCCAAACCAGTACTCCACCTCCACCTTGCTGGCGTCTGAGTCGGACTGGAGCTCTCTGCCCTTTACCAATCCAGCCACGGGCCCATCAAGACTCACTCTCATTTCATCAGTCCATAAAACCTTAGAAAAATCAGTCTTGAGATATTTCTTGGCCCAGTCTTGACGTTTCAGCTTGTGTGTCTTGTTCAGTGGTGGTCGTCTTTCAGCCTTTCTTACCTTGGCCATGTCTCTGAGTATTGCACACCTTGTGCTTTTGGGCACTCCAGTGATGTTGCAGCTCTGAAATATGGCCAAACTGGTGGCAAGTGGCATCTTGGCAGCTGCACGCTTGACTTTTCTCAGTTCATGGGCAGTTATTTTGCGCCTTGGTTTTTCCACACGCTTCTTGCGACCCTGTTGACTATTTTGAATGAAATGCTTGATTGTTTGATGATCACGCTTCAGAAGCTTTGCAATTTTAAGAGTGCTGCATCCCTCTGCAAGATATCTCACTATTTTTGACTTTTCTGAGCCTGTCAAGTCCTTCTTTTGACCCATTTTGCCAAAGGAAAGGAAGTTGCCTAATAATTATGCACACCTAATATAGGGTGTTGATGTCATTAGACCACACCCCTTCTCATTACAGAGATGCACATCACCTAATATGCTTAATTGGTAGTAGGCTTTCGAGCCTATACAGCTTGGAGTAAGACAACATGCATAAAGAGGATGATGTGGTTAAAATACTCATTTGCCTAATAATTCTGCA
>NC_053390.1:613379925-613428459 GCF_905171765.1 Bufo bufo
GTCATGTCTTGTGTGCTGTGGAGATCGAATGCAGACGGAGCAGATAAAACACACAAATATTTTCAACTTACAGAAGCTGCTTGATTTAACTCCTTAAGGACCAGTGCCGTACATGTACGGCGGGCTGATCGGGTGGGTGCAGGAGCTGCACCCACCTGATCAGCGCAGGGGTCTGGCAGTCACTGATAACATGAATATTTTCAACTTACTGAAGCTGCTTGATTTATTTGTGAATAGATAGTAAAGGCAAAGTCTGCTGGTGTGTTGTCATCAGCATCTTCATTATGTTTGCTGCTGGACGCACGACAATGTAATTCGGTCCATACAGCAAAAGGAGGTCTACAATAACCCATCAATTTTCCAGAAAAAAGCCTGTTTCACATAAGAAATGACAACAATGAAAGGATAATGGAATTCAATTCATTCGGTTATTGTTCTGACGGATCAGAGGAAGGGCAAAATAATCAGTGACGTCAACACAAACTTACTGCTGACACCCTCTCCACTCTGTCAGGGGGCTCTACTTGTATAAGCGTTTAATAGAACAGGTTCTGTAGACTTCCATGTGGAATCAGCTGACGACGGTGTAAAAGGAGTATGCTTCTTCTTGGCCCTAACATCGACCTGTAAGGCTAAGTTCACACTTGAGTTATTTGGTCAGTTTTGGCCCCATGACTGCCCTAATAAGTGAAGTATGCAGTGATTCTAAGAGCGACGCCTGTCATCTGCATGTCATATGGACTCACAGTATTATTTCCTACCAAAGCAGACTCCCGATGCATGTTAATGCAAAGCACAGTGTTCTACACCACTATAAAGGCTCTCTGCAGCCAGGAAATAGCCGTTTTTTTATGCAATTCGCCGCGAATTTATTTGGATCGAACCAAATTTTTCCAAAGAAATTCAGCGAACCGGCGAATCGAAATTTTTTGTAAAATCTGCTCATCTCTAGATGTTATCTGTTAGTACAATACTAGATTAGTAGAATCGGGATAATATTATGAGAGTTCTATGTTCTATTGTTCTTTTGATAGGCCTAGATAAAGATGTCAACAGAAGAGCAATGCACTTATGTGTGTAATGTGTGATGGGCTAATTGAGTAACTCATGGCCTTTCCTCGCAAGCCGCAGAAAACGGTCTGACTGAGAAAAGTCAAGAGAGGCTGTTTGTCCTGATAAAAGTCTGAACAAAGGAGGAAGTTAAGAACCAGGACAGGAAGTAGAATACATGGAGTGACTTCAAAAAATGATATCCAATTTATACCCATATATATATTTAGCTAAAAAAAAAAAAACAAGTGGACCTCCCTGCGCTCCCTTAGTTTAGATGTGTGGAAATCAGCCCAGATGGGATGACGCCGCAGCTGAAATGTCCTAAAAAGGAGCTGTTGTTCTCCTTAAGGTAAAGTAAAGTGTGTCACCCGTGGGTGGCACTGGACATCAGCGCTGAAAATGCACTCTAAACGGCTACTGATACTGAATGGGGGGCTAGGTGGACTGGGAGCATAACAAAGAAGAGGGGGACGGAGAGACAGCGTGCAGGCAAAATGTAGTGTATGTCGGCTGTCTCGGTGTACTGGGAGATCGCTGATGTTGGAAGCATATAAATGATAACCATATGATTCCTACCTGAAAAAGAGGTTCCCTCTGGTGTGCGTGCTTCAAATACTTATGGAGGCCTTCCTTCCTCTCCTACTTCTGCGGAATCTCCTTAGTGTGCTTGGTTATACGTTGGCGCGTGCTCTTCATTCACCTTGTAGCACGAGCGCTGCCCCGGTCGGAAGCAAGCGCTCTGCAAGGTGGCTGGGTTACTTCGGTTGTCCTGGATACCGAATCGGTGACGTCACCTACGGCAATACTGAAGCCTCCGTGGGACAAAAAACCTTCCTACGCGTTTCGGGGCCGTGCGGGCTCCTTCGTCAGGGCCTTGCAGAGCGCTTGCTTCCGGCCGGGGCAGCGCTCGTGCTACAAGGTGAATGAAGAGCACGCGCCAACGTATAACCAAGCACACTAAGGAGATTCCGCAGAAGTAGGAGAGGAAGGAAGGCCTCCATAAGTATTTGAAGCACACACACCAGAGGGAACCTCTTTTTGAGGTAGGAATCATATGGTTATCATTTATATGCTTCCAACATCAGCGATCTCCCAGTACACCGAGACAGCCGACATACACTACATTTTGCCTGCACGCTGTCTCTCCGTCCCCCTCTTCTTTGTTATGCTCCCAGTCCACCTAGCCCCCCATTCAGTATCAGTAGCCGTTTAGAGTGCATTTTCAGCGCTGATGTCCAGTGCCACCCACGGGTGACACACTGACCCATACCTATATATTTAGCTATATAACATGGAAGCAAAGTTTTTTTTTTTTCTCTTCTAGTCTTGAGTCTAGATCCTAAAGGTGACCACATAACAAACTACAACAAATATTCATCTCAACAAGGATATATAGATAATGCCTTCCTATTTACTACCCCAGCCATAGAGTGCCTCCTTTTACACCGCATAACCCAAGCAAGAGAGTGCTCTATGAGGAGCAAACAGGAGACCACTAAAAAAAAATCTGGTTTCTCTGATAGGTAGGCAAAGAGTTAGATTCTACAGGATCCCTATGACATCGCCTATGCAAATGAGCGGATACATTGTGGAGGAAAAAGAGGAGATGGTGTATGTAGATTTTAGTTTTTGAGACTTTCAGGAGGTAGGGTATACTCCAGGATGTACCCACCAATGGACATAAGTGACATGCTGAATTATCCAATGTCACTATATCAATCAAATTCCAACAGGGTTCAGCAACCGCGGGGACCCAAACTATGACAGCTTCATTACATGCACTGCTCCCTGATTGTTGTCCTCATACACTGTAGATAACAGGGTTAAAAAGGTGCATATCTGTCAAGCTTTCCTGACCTAGTTGCTACAGTCAGTTGAAGGCACAACAAATCCCTTGAGCAAATGATGCCAGTTTTGCCTTACAGGGAAAAATGCTTCCTGACCTAAAAAAGGCTGTCACATAATGTCACAGGATCAACTTAATAACTTTATACCCTTGTAGTAGTTTTATCAGAAAACAATATTAGTCAAAATATGGCTGGTCTGGACTTAAATGCTGTCATTTTTTGCTATTACTAGCTCTCAACCAGTTCTGTAATATATGTGCCCTAGGATAGTCTGCAGGGATTTAAAGGGGACCTGCCACTACTGCCTAATACTGTAGTGTAGATAATTACCTTAAAGAGGACCTGTCACCACAAAATTCAAGGCAATCTGAAAGCACTATGCTATAGAGCAGGATAAGCTGAGAATATATATATATATACTCTCACCTAAAGAATTATTAGGAACACCATACTAATACTCTGTTGGACCCCCTTTTGCCTTCAGAACTGCCTTAATTCTACGTGGCATTGATTCAACAAGGTGCTGATAGCATTCTTTAGAAATGTTGGCCCATATTGATAGGATAGCATCTTGCAGTTGATTGAGATTTGAGGGATGCACATCCAGGGCACGAAGCTCCCGTTCCACCACATCCCAAAGATGCTCTATTGGGTTGAGATCTGGTGACTGTGGGGGCCATTTTAGTACAGTGAACTCATTGTCATGTTCAAGAAACCAATTTGAAATGATTCGAGCTTTGTGACATGGTGCATTATCCTGCTGGAAGTAGCCATCAGAGGATGGATACATGTTCTCATTCTGTTTACGCCAAATTCGGACTCTACCATTTGAATGTCTCAACAGAAATCGAGACTCATCAGACCAGGCAACATTTTTCCAGTCTTCAACAGTCCAATTTTGGTGAGCTCGTGCAAATTGTAGCCTCTTTTTCCTATTTGTAGTGGAGATGAGTGGTACCCGGTGGGGTCTTCTGCTGTTGTAGCCCATCCGCCTCAAGGTTGTGCGTGTTGGGGCTTCACAAATGCTTTGCTGCATACCTCGGTTGTAACGAGTGGTTATTTCAGTCAACGTTGCTCTTCTATCAGCTTGAATCAGTCGGCCCATTCTCCTCTGACCTCTAGCATCCACAATTCATTTTTGCCCACAGGACTGCCGCATACTGGATGTTTTTCCCTTTTCACACCATTCTTTGTAAACCCTAGAAATGGTTGTGCGTAAAAATCCCAGTAACTGAGCAGATTGTGAAATATTCAGCCCGGCCCGTCTGGCACCAACAACCATGCCACGCTCAAAATTGCTTAAATCACCTTTCTTTCCCATTCTGACATTCAGTTTGGAGTTCAGGAGATTGTCTTGACCAGGACCACGCCCCTAAATGCATTGAAGCAACTGTCATGTGATTGGTTGACTAGATAATTGCATTAATGAGAAATAGAACAGGTGTTCTTAATAATTCTTTAGGTGAGTGTATATATATACAGTACAGACCAAAAGTTTGGACACACCTTCTCATTCAAAGAGTTTTCTTTATTTTCATGACTATGAAGGCATCAAAACTATGAATTAACACATGTGGAATTATATACATAACAAACAAGTGTGAAACAACTGAAAATATGTCATATGCTAGGTTCTTCAAAGTAGCCACCTTTTGCTTTGATTACTGCTTTGCACACTCTTGGCATTCTCTTGATGAGCTTCAAGAGGTAGTCCCCTGAAATGGTCTTCCAACAGTCTTGAAGGAGTTCCCAGAGATGCTTAGCACTTGTTGGCCCTTTTGCCTTCACTCTGCGGTCCAGCTCACCCCAAACCATCTCGATTGGGTTCAGGTCCGGTGACTGTGGAGGCCAGGTCATCTGGCGCAGCACCCCACTCCTTTATGGTCAAATAGCCCTTACTTTCAAAGTTTTCCCAATTTTTCGGCTCACTGACTGACCATCATTTCTTAAAGTAATGATGGCCACTCGTTTTTCTTTACTTAGCTGCTTTTTTCTTGCCATAATACAAATTCTAACAGTCTATTCAGTAGGACTATCAGCTGTGTATCCACCTGACTTCTCCTCAACGCAACTGATGGTCCCAACCCTATTTATAAGGCAAGAAATCCCACTTATTAAATCTGACAGGGCACACCTGTGAAGTGAAAACCATTTCAGGGGACTACCTCTTGAAGCTCATCAAGAGAATGCCAAGAGTGTGCAAAGCAGTAATCAAAGCAAAAGGTGGCTACTTTGAAGAACCTAGAATATGACATATTTTCAGTTGTTTCACACTTATTTGTTATGTATATAATTCCACATGTGTTAATTCATAGTTTTGATGCCTTCAGTGTGAATCTACAATTTTCATAGTCATGAAAATAAAGAAAACTCTTTGAATGAGAAGGTGTGTCCAAACTTTTGGTCTGTACTGTATATATATATAAAAGAAAAAGTGGCATCACCGTCTATTGAGAAGACAAGGGGGTGCAGCTGGCCCATTTGGGATTAAGCAAACCCAATATATAAAAGTCAAAAAATGGGCAGCACTCCATAGAATAAAAATAGAAAAAAGTTTATTCACCCAAGCAGGACATGCGACGTTTCGGCTCTATGCTGGAGCCTTCCTCAGGAGTGCTGCCTGTTTTTCGACTTTCATATATATATATATATATATATATATATATATATATATATATATATATTTAAATTTTTGGGGGAAAAGATACAGTAAAACCTGTAATTTATACATTTCTATCATTGCTATTTCTACCTCCTATATAGGTGCAGGAGGGAGGTGTTATCAGTGACTGATGGCTATCTCTTATGCACACTTATACACACAATGCTATGAATCACTGATTACCCCTCCCTCCTATATTGGTAGCTGTTCACAGGAGGTGGAAAAAGCAAAACATAGAAATGTATAAATTGCAGTTTTTACTGAATGTTTTCCAAGAAAACTAAATACCAATCTGCTCAGCTTCTTCTGCTCTATAGCATGGTACTTTCAGATTGTGTTGCTTTTTGTGGTGACAGGTCCTCTTTAATTTCCCTAATGTTCCTTTATAAATTTTTTGTTCAGCAATTCAAAGGAAACTAAGTGGACTTTGATCCGAATTTCAGGAAAAATTTCATTTTCTGCAAAGCCAAATTTCCTAATGCTTTGTGGTAATGAATCGATTTTCCCTTAAATGAAGGTAAAATAAAAATAAAAATGTCATACTTACCTTGTCCATTTGAGCGCGAAGAGGTCGCCATGGCTAACTTGCTTGAAGATCCCATGCGAAATCCCGTGCGTGGTGACTTATGATGTCACTACTCCGACCGATGTGATGACATCATCACGTGCCTCGTGAGATTTCTCTAAAATGTAAAAAAATGCTATATTACTGTAGGGTTATTAGAACTCCTCCATGTCTGATATGCATTTTGAAGTATTGCTTCATTGGCTTTCAATTCCTGAAGGGGACACCTAGGAGGTTTTATTTGTATGGTAGGCTTTGTTCTGTGATAAATTACTTCACAGTTTTTATGTTTATGTTTTAAATGACCCACCTGCACTTTTACATCCGTAACGATAGGTATATGAGTGATTATTGAATGGTTGCTAGTATACTTTTGAATTGCCCTATGTATGACCTTAACCCAAGGGCTTACAGTGCATGCGCCATTTGCTAATTCCACACTATGAGGACTGAACTTAAATATGGTAATTTAGGTTGTTTTTTTGCAGTGAGGTGGGAGTAAAATTGAAACACTGTGAGTGAAACATTGGGGGGAAAAAATGAACCTCCAATATTTAGGAACAAATTAAACTATTGCTTTGCTCTCCCATAGAGCAAAATGTTAATAAGGCAATAAAATATTTATATTAAATTACAATCAATACAGGAAGTATTAGGGGGATCAAATTATTTTATACCAGAGCATGTTCAGTAATTGCATGACTAAGCTCATAAATAGTTGAGAAAATATCACAGGACCACAAATATAATTAACTAAATTGCCCCATAAATCATAAAATGTCATAATTCGGAACTGATCATAATTGTTGTAAATGGAATTAAGTGAAATAGTGCAGATATAATACATGGGAAGTAGTAGTCACTGCTGTGTAATATCACTGTAACTGAAGACAAATATATATATGAATGTACCAGCAAACATATTCATTTACCACTTATCTCCATTTATGCTCTGATGATCAATATAATTTTTTGTTTTGTTTTCATGAGACAAGAGAACATTCAAGGTCCTGTTACACGGACTGGTGGTTCTGACAATTCCTGGGAAGGAACCAAATGTTCACGATAATTGGCTAGGAGATGAGAGCTGCATTTGCATTTAGGCCAATCTGCTGCACAGAAATTGTGATTTTAGGTGGCGGTCAAAAGACATGAGCACCCTATGAATTGGGGTTTGCTCATTCATTGAGCGATCGCCGGCACCTTTTAAACTGGTCAATTATTGGGAATGGACATTTTCCAAAAATATTGGCCTAATTATCGGTTCATGTGAAAGGACCATTACTGTGTGTGCTGTATACAAGTGTTTATTTATGTACAGTACATTGTGCATTATATGCACATTTAGGCCTACGGTCTACGGATTACGGTCAGTGGAGATCCCTTAAGATACATTTGTAGGACTTATATGCTTTGTAAGAAGATAAACCAATGCTGATAAATTACAAATAATATTAACCCTTCGACGACCACTGCTGTACATGTACCATGGAAGTTGTCGGTCTAAGTATGGCACTCGGACAGCAATTGAGCCCAGGGGTAATGTCCGCAATTGGCGATAACTCTAATTGCAGACATATAACTCTTCAGATGCTAAAAACTCCAGTCTCTGGAAAGGCTCCCCCTAGTGGCGATTGTGGGAGGCGATTCTCTATGTCAGTATCGGTCCCTTCGGAGGGTCAGAGGCTGCCAATTATGTTCCTATGTAGATCCTGGCTGTTGGAAGGCTCCATAGGAACACAGCAAATTTCTCATAGACTACAATGCTAATTCATTGGAGTCTATGAGAGAAGCAATCTAATGACTCCATGTTCAAGTTCCCTAGGGGAACTTTTGAAAAGCATACAAAAAAAGAAGTATTTAAAAATATTAAAAAATAAAAATTCTGGTTTTCTGTCTTGGACCAATACTTAATACGGTAATTGAACTTAGACATTCGGGCTCTCCACCTCTGCTCCAAAGCCCCGAGCTTGACATTTTCCAGGTGAGCTAGTGGGTTGTTGTCAGTCAGCACTAAGAATGTGCCACGTGTCAGTCAGCCATGGTCAAATATGCAGAGAATTTCTTAGTCATGGCCCATACTAGTGCCAACAGTTCGAGCTTAAATTCTCAGGGTTTCATTCAGAATCTCGCAGAGACTGGTTGGCATACACCAGGCATGGCCAACCTGCGGCTCTCCAGCTGTTGTAAAACTACAACTCCCACCATGCCCTGCTGTAGGCTGATAGCTGTAGACTGTCCGGGCATGATGGGAGTTGTAGTTTTGCAACAGCTGGAGAGCCTCAGGTTGGCCATCCCTGGCATACACTATGACACACTGTTGGCTATCCTGAAACTGAGAAAGCACCGCTCCGAGACCATACAGGCTTGCATCCGTATATAGCTGGAAGGGCAAGTGGTAATCAGCATACGCCAGGATTGGGGCCGTTTTTAGAGCATCCTTTAATGCCTGGAAGGCGTGTTCCTGTTCAGGTCCCCATCTCAGGGACCGGTTCTTCGAACCACCAGATGTGCCTCGTAGAAGAGCATTAAGTGGTGCTGCTACCCTGGCAAAGTTTTTAATAAACCGTCGATAGTAGACGACTACTCCAAGGAACGCCCTACCTTCTCGCAGGGTAGTCGGTGTTGGCCAATCTTGAACAGCTGCTATATTGTCCCTCGACGGCCTCACCCCTTCTCCTGATACACGATGACCTAAGTAATCAATTTTAGGTTGGCACAACCGATATTTACTGGTTTTCAATTTGAGCTCGTGTTTTCACAATCGTTGAAATACTTATCCCAACTGGTGGAGGTGATCCTCAAAGGTTGCAGAGTACACTATAATTTTGTCCAAATAGATGAGAGTGAACTCAAAGTTGAAGTCACCAAGACATTTTTCCATCAATCGTTGAAACGTTCCAGGTGCATTCGTTAACCCGACGGGCATCCGGTTAAATTCATACAGCCCCATGGGGCACCTGCCAATACCCACTAGCCAGATATAGCGAGGAAAAGTACCGGACTCTTCATAGCGCCGAGAGGGACTCCTCAATACGGGGTAAGGGGTAGGAATCTTTTCTTCTTTTTTACTAGTACCACCGGAGCTGCCCAGGGACTTTGGCTTTCTTAAATGATCCCACCCTGCAGCATCTGGGTCAACAGTGCATCTGGGTCAACAGTTCTTTTACCTCCTGATACATCTGTGGAGGGATTTGTCGGCAGCGCTCTCTGATTGGAGGGGTGTCTCTTGTGGGAATCTCATGGTAGATCCTTGTCGTACATCCAAAATCTTCAGCATGACGCGCAAAGGTTGCGCGATTTTCCCATAACAGTTCATCTACCTTCCGGATTTGTTCCAGAGAACACGTAGAAGTCTCCATCTTCATCTGTTCTCAGTTTGCACCGCCATTCCATTCAAGGGTGGGGCTCTTGCCTTCTCCTATGGACCCTGCTACAGTCCACTCATCTCGTTCAGCCACCTTCAGCTGCATTGGGGTCACTTTCCTTACTTCCTCCGGAGTCACATAGAGGTTAGCCAGCGGCCTTCCTGGGGCTAGGTCTACACTCTGATCCTGGGTGTTTACACATCAGAGGGGTACTCTCCCATTGCGGACTACTGCCAAGGAACGGGCTACTAGCGGATCAACACTTTGTTCGGCTGTCTGCAGTGGTTCTATCAACACAGCTATGCCTTCTAGTTTCCGACAGGTGCCTACAGGCATGAACACTATTGTCTTCCGATTGGGTGGCAATGTAAATTTAGTATGCAGAGGGACAGAAATTCGAGACAGAGGACGCTGTGCATCTGAACTTTTCTGTAAGCCACATGTACGGACCAGCCGCTGGAATGCTGTTTGAGTAGACCGATGGCTGGTGGTTTCTTTCCAATAACCGTGACGTTTCTTTTTAAAGAGAATCTGATCCAATTCTTTTAACACATTCATCCCCACAATGCCTTTCTTGCCTAGATCTTGACCACATAACCGGACATTCATCCAGGCTACTCCCACCACTGGTACCGGTAACTGGTTAGCTGCAATCACTCGTACGAATGCATGGGGATCATTTCTCACATGTTGCCGGAAGTACCGTTCGTAACAGTCTCTACTCAGGGTCGTTACTTGAGAACACATGTCAATCATCCAGGTAACCGGAATACTTTCTAATTCCATCTGTATGATGGGACTTTCAGCGATTAGGTCCTCATCAGGGCATTCTCCCCTCATAGCCTCCTTCTCAGTTTCCCTTTTTACACGCCCTACAGCAGCAGGGGACTTCAGTTTTAAGGGTAGTCTTTCATAAGCTTGTCGCTGCTTTGGACATCTAGCAGCGATGTGGCCCATGCATCCACACTCCCAGCAGCGTATCTCCTGTCACTCTGGCCATCGGTTCGGGCCCCTTCGGTAAGCCCCATCGATCTCTCCTGAGTAGAGTTGAGCGAACACCTGGATGTTCGGGTTCGAGAAGTTCGGCCGAACTTCCCGGAAATGTTCGGGTTCGGGATCCGAACCCGATCCGAACTTCATCCCGAACCCCATTGAAGTCAATGGGGACCCGAACTTTTGGGCACTAAAAAGGCTGTAAAACAGCCCAGGAAAGAGCTAGAGGGCTGCAAAATGCAGCAACATGTAGGTAAATCCCCTGCAAACAAATGTGGATAGGGAAATGAATTAAAATAAAAATTTAAAAAATAAAAATGAACCAATATCAATTGGACAGAGGTCCCATAGCAGAGAATCTGGCTTCACGTCACCCACCACTGGAACAGGCCACTGTCACACATTTAGGCCCAGGCACCCAGGCAGAGGAGAGAGGTCCCGTAACAGAGAATCTGGCCTTATGTCAGCGCAGAATCTGTATTCATGTCATAGCAGAGAATCAGGCTTCACGTCACCCACCACTGGAACAGGCCACTGTCAAACATTTAGGCCCAGGCACCCAGGCAGAGGAGAGAGGTCCCGTAACAGAGAATCTGGCCTTATGTCAGCGCAGAATCTGTATTCATGTCATAGCAGAGAATCAGGCTTCACGTCACCCACCACTGGAACAGGCCACTGTCACACATTTAGACCCAGGCAGAGGAGAGAGGTCCCGTAACAGAGAATCTGGCCTTATGTCAGCGCAGAATCTGTATTCATGTCATAGCAGAGAATCAGGCTTCACGTCACCCACCACTGGAACAGGCCACTGTCAAACATTTAGGCCTAGGCACCCAGGCAGAGGAGAGAGGTCCCGTAACAGAGAATCTGGCCTTATGTCAGCGCAGAATCTGTATTCATGTCATAGCAGAGAATCAGGCTTCACGTCACCCACCACTGGAACAGGCCACTGTCAAACATTTAGGCCTAGGCACCCAGGCAGAGGAGAGAGGTCCCGTAACAGAGAATCTGGCCTTATGTCAGCGCAGAATCTGTATTCATGTCATAGCAGAGAATCAGGCTTCACGTCACCCACCACTGGAACAGGCCACTGTCACACATTTAGACCCAGGCAGAGGAGAGAGGTCCCGTAACAGAGAATCTGGCCTTATGTCAGCGCAGAATCTGTATTCATGTCATAGCAGAGAATCAGGCTTCACGTCACCCACCACTGGAACAGGCCACTGTCAAACATTTAGGCCCAGGCACCCAGGCAGAGGAGAGAGGTCCCGTAACAGAGAATCTGGCCTTATGTCAGCGCAGAATCTGTATTCATGTCATAGCAGAGAATCAGGCTTCACGTCACCCACCACTGGAACAGGCCACTGTCAAACATTTAGGCCTAGGCACCCAGGCAGAGGAGAGAGGTCCCGTAACAGAGAATCTGGCCTTATGTCAGCGCAGAATCTGTATTCATGTCATAGCAGAGAATCAGGCTTCACGTCACCCACCACTGGAACAGGCCACTGTCACACATTTAGGCCCCGGCACCCAGACAGAGGAGAGGTTCATTCAACTTTGGGTTGCCCCGCAATATAATGGTAAAATGAAATTAAAAATAGTATTGAATGAGGAAGTGCCCTGGAGTAGAATAATATATTGTTAAGGGGAGGTAGTTAATATCTAATCTGCACAAGGGATGGACAGGTCCTGTGGGATCCATGCCAGGTTCATTTTTATGAACGTCAGCTTGTCCACATTGGCTGTAGACAGGCGGCTGCGTTTGTCTGTAATGACGCCCCCTGCTGTGCTGAATACACGTTCAGACAAAACGCTGGCCGCCGGGCAGGCCAGCACCTCCAAGGCATAAAAGGCTAGCTCTGGCCACGTGGACAATTTGGAGACCCAGAAGTTGAATGGGGCCGAACCATCAGTCAGTACGTGGAGGGGTGTGCACAGGTACTGTTCCACCATGTTAGTGAAATGTTGCCTCCTGCTAACACGTTCCGTATCAGGTGGTGGTGCAGTTAGCTGTGGCGTGGTGACAAAACTTTTCCACATCTCTGCCATGCTAACCCTGCCCTCAGAGGAGCTGGGCGTGACACAGCTGCGTTGGCGACCTCTTGCTCCTCCTCTGCCTTCGCCTTGGGCTTCCACTGGTTCCCCTGTGACATTTGGGAATGCTCTCAGTAGCGCGTCTACCAACGTACGCTTGTACTCGCGCATCTTCCTATCACGCTCCAGTGTAGGAAGTAAGGTGGGCACATTGTCTTTGTACCGGGGATCCAGCAGGGTGGCAACCCAGTATTCCGCACACGTTAAAATGTGGGCAACTCTGCTGTCGTTGCGCAGGCACTGCAGCATGTAGTCGCTCATGTGTGCCAGGCTGCCCAGAGGTAAGGACAAGCTGTCCTCTGTGGGAGGCGTATCGTCATCGTCCTGTGTTTCCCCCCAGCCACGCACCAGTGATGGGCCCGAGCTGCTTTGGGTGCCACCCCGCTGTGAACATGCTTCATCCTCATCCTCCTCCACCTCCTCCTCATCCTCGTCCTCCTCGTCCTCCAGTAGTGGGCCCTGTCTGGCCACATTTGTACCTGGCCTCTGGTGTTGCAAAAAACCTCCCTCTGAGTCACTTTGAAGAGACTGGCCTGAAAGTGCTAAAAATGACCCCTCTTCCTCCTGGGGCACCTCCTCTTCCATCATTGCCCTAAGTGTTTTCTCAAGGAGACATAGAAGTGGTATTGTAACGCTGATAACGGCGTCATCGCCACTGGCCATGTTGGTGGAGTACTCGAAACAGCGCAACAGGGCACACAGGTCTCGCATGGAGGCCCAGTCATTGGTGGTGAAGTGTGTCTGATCCGCAGTGCGACTGACCCATGCGTGCTGTAGCTGAAACTCCACTATGGCCTGCTGCTGCTCGCACAGTCTGTCCAGCATATGCAAGGTGGAGTTCCACCTGGTGGGTACGTTGCATATGAGGCGGTGAGCGGGAAGGCCGAAGTTACGCTGTAGCGCAGACAGGCGAGCAGCGGCAGGGTGTGAACGCCGGAAGCGCGAACAGACGGCCCGCACTTTATGCAGCAGCTCTGACATGTCGGGGTAGTTGCGAATGAACTTCTGCACCACCAAATTCAGCACATGCGCCAGGCAAGGGATGTGCGTCAAACCGGCTAGTCCAAGAGCTGCAACGAGATTTCGCCCATTATCGCACACCACCAGGCCGGGCTTGAGGCTCACCGGCAGCAACCACTCGTCGGTCTGTTGTTCTATACCCCGCCACAACTCCTGTGCGGTGTGGGGCCTGTCCCCCAAACATATGAGTTTCAGAATGGCCTGCTGACGTTTACCCCGTGCTGTGCTGAAGTTGGTGGTGAAGGTGTGTGGCTGACTGGATGAGCAGGTGGAAGAAGAGGAGGAGGAAGCTGAGTAGGAGGAGGAGGAGACAGGAGGCAAAGAATGTTGCCCTGCGATCCTTGGCGGCGGAAGGACGTGCGCCAAACAGCTCTCCGCCTGGGGCCCAGCCGCCACTACATTTACCCAGTGTGCAGTTAGGGAGATATAGCGTCCCTGGCCGTGCTTACTGGTCCACGTATCTGTGGTTAGGTGGACCTTGCCACAGATGGCGTTGCGCAGTGCACACTTGATTTTATCGGACACTTGTTTGTGCAGGGAAGGCACGGCTCTCTTGGAGAAGTAGTGGCGGCTGGGAACAACATACTGTGGGACAGCAAGTGACATGAGCTGTTTGAAGCTGTGTGTGTCCACCAGCCTAAATGACAGCATTTCATAGGCCAGTAGTTTAGAAATGCTGGCATTCAGGGCCAGGGATCGAGGGTGGCTAGGTGGGAATTTACGCTTTCTCTCAAATGTTTGTGAGATGGAGAGCTGAACGCTGCCGTGTGACATGGTTGAGATGCTTGGTGACGCAGGTGGTGGTGTTGGTGGTACATCCCATGTTTGCTGGGCGGCAGGTGCCAACGTTCCTCCAGAGGCGGAGGAAGAGGCCGAGGCGGCGGCAGCAGCAGAAGAGGCCGAGGCAGCAGCAGCAGAAGAGGTAGCAGGGGGAGCCTGAGTGACTTCTTTGTTTTTAAGGTGTTTACTCCACTGCAGTTCATGCTTTGCATGCAGGTGCCTGGTCATGCAGGTTGTGCTAAGGTTCAGAACGTTAATGCCTCGCTTCAGGCTCTGATGGCAAAGCGTGCAAACCACTCGGGTCTTGTCGTCAGCACATTGTTTGAAGAAGTGCCATGCCAGGGAACTCCTTGAAGCTGCCTTTGGGGTGCTCGGTCCCAGATGGCGGCGGTCAGTAGCAGGCGGAGTCTCTTGGCGGCGGGTGTTCTGATTTTGCCCACTGCTCCTTCTTTTGCTACGCTGTTGGCTCGGTCTCACCACTGCCGCTTCCTCCGAACTGTGAAAGTCAGTGGCACGACCTTCATTCCATGTGGGGTCTAGGACCTCATCGTCCCCTGCATCATCTTCCACCCAGTCTTGATCCCTGACCTCCTGTTCAGTCTGCACACTGCAGAAAGACGCAGCAGTTGGCACCTGTGTTTCGTCATCATCAGAGACGTGCTGAGGTGGTATTCCCATGTCCTCATCATCAGGAAAAATAAGTGGTTGTGCGTTAGTGCATTCTATCTCTTCCACCCCTGGGGAAGGGCTAGGTGGATGCCCTTGGGAAACCCAGGCAGCAGAGTCTTCAAACAGCATAAGAGACTGCTGCATAACTTGAGGCTCAGACAGTTTCGCTGATATGCATGGGGGTGATGTGACAGACCGATGGGCTTGGTTTTCATGCGCCATCTGTGCGCTTTCTGCAGAAGACTGGGTGGGAGATAATGTGAACGTGCTGGATCCACTGTCGGCCACCCAATTGACTAATGCCTGCACCTGCTCAGGCCTTACCATCCTTAGAACGGCATTGGGCCCCACCAAATATCGCTGTAAATTCTGCTGGCTACTGGGACCTGAGGTAGTTGGTTCACTAGGACGTGTGGCTGTGGCAGAACGGCCACGTCCTCTCCCAGCACCAGAGGGTCCACTAACACCACCACGACCATGTCCACGTCCGCGTCCCTTATTAGATGTTTTCCTCATTGTTCCCGTTCACCACAATTTTGAGAATGGCAAATTTGGGAATGGTTTTTCAACCCAGAAAAAAAAGTGTGCTTTTACGGTCACTACAAATAACTTGACCAGCTAAAACAGTACAGATTTGGTTAAATAGAGATGTGAGGCCTGTTTTTTTTTGCGCTGTGTGACAGGTATAGGTTTAATCACAGAATCAGATTTCTATCAGCACGCTAGCGTGTGTCTTAGGTTTTTCTGAATGACACTATCACTAGCTTCAATGTAAGATATTCTTTTTGGGATAGATTTCAAGTAGGCCTCAAATACCAGAAACTAGTTATTTTGAGAATGGCAAATTTGGGAATGGTTTTTCAACCCAGAAAAAAAAGTGTGCTTTTACGGTCACTACAAATAACTTGACCAGCTAAAACAGTACAGATTTGGTTAAATAGAGATGTGAGGCCTGTTTTTTTTTTGCGCTGTGTGACAGGTATAGGTTCAATCACAGAATCAGATTTCTATCAGCACGCTAGCGTGTGTCTTACGTTTTTCTGAATGACACTATCAGTACCTTCAATGTAAGATATTCTTTTTGGGATAGATTTCAAGTAGGCCTCAAATACTAGAAACTAGTTATTTTGAAAATGGCAAATTTGGGAATGGTTTTTCAACCCAGAAAAAAAAGTGTGCTTTTACGGTCACTACAAATAACTTGACCAGCTAAAACAGTACAGATTTGGTTAAATAGAGATGTGAGGCCTGTTTTTTTTAGCGCTGTGTGACAGGTATAGGTTTAATCACAGAATCAGACTTCTATCTGCACGCTAGCGTGTGTCTTAGGTTTTTCTGAATGACACTATCACTAGCTTCAATGTAAGATATTCTTTTTGGGATAGATTTCAAGTAGGCCTCAAATACCAGAAACTAGTTATTTTGAGAATGGCAAACTTGGGAATGGTTTTTCAACCCAGAAAAAAAAGTGTGCTTTTACGGTCACTACAAATAACTTGACCAGCTAAAACAGTACAGATTTGGTTGAATAGAAATGTCAGGTCTATTTTTTAGGCGCTGGGTGACAGGCTCAACTTGCCTCTGATGTAATATATGGCCAAAAAATAACCACACTGTTGATGGTTAAATGCGCTTGGGTGACACAGGCTCAGCCTGCAGCTGATGTAGTATATGGCCAAAAAATAATCAGACTGTCGATGGTTAAATGCACTTCGGTGACACAGGCTCAGCCTGCAGCTGATGTAGTATATGGCCAAAAAATAACCAGACTGTTGATGGTTAAATGCACTTCGGTGACACAGGCTCAGCCTGCAGCTGATGTAGGATATAGCCCAAAATAACCACACTATCGATGGTTAAATACACTTGGTGATAGCTTGTGCTGGCGCACCACAAGTCACAAAATGGCCGCCGATTACCCCAGAAAAAAGTGATCTAAAAACGCTCTGGGCAGCCTCAAAAAAGTGAGCAAGTCAATAATAGCACTTCAATGATCCACAGCTGCAGATCGATCACAGAATGAAGTCTTTTGGAGGAGTTAATCTACCTAATCTCGCCCTAACGTCGCAGCTGCAACCTCTCCCTATACTGATCATAGCAGAGTGACGTGCGGCGCTACGTGACTCCAGCTTAAATAGAGGCTGGGTCACATGCTGCACTGGCCAATCACAGCCATGCCAATAGTAGGCATGGCTGTGATGGCCTCTTGGGGCAAGTAGTATGACGCTTGTTGATTGGCTGCTTTGCAGCCTTTCAAAAAGCGCCAAGAAAGCGCCGAACATCGAACCCGAACCCGTTATTTTACGAAAATGTTCGGGTTCGGGTCCGTGTCACGGACACCCCAAAATTCGGTACGAACCCGAACTATACAGTTCGGGTTCGCTCATCCCTACTCCTGAGAGTTGTACCAAATTATTTGGACCCCTTCGGTAGGTCCTATCCTCATCCCTCCAGCTGGGTTGTGGGTGATCCTGACCTTCTTGGTGTGAACGGCTCCCCCCTTCGTCTCTAGTTCTCTGGAGGCCTGCAATTCTCATAGTATGTTCATTACAACTGGTTTTCAAGTGTTCCATTTGCTCTTGCAATTTCTGCATTACTGTGAGTATTTCCTTAACTGTCCCTTTTTCTACTGTTTCTGGGCCAGAGTTAGCTCCCTGCAACAAAGTGACCCCAGCTGTGTTCTGAGGCTTCAGTACCATACTATTGGCACGTGAGATGGCCTCTACCTGTACATCATGAAATTTAGCATCAGTCTCTCGTCGTATAAAGTCCTACATGGCAACAGTCAAACTGCCGTCACGGATCCCCAGGACAAACTGGTCACGGAGAGTTCGATCAGGGTTACAGAAGGCCGGTGAGCCCCCCTTTTACTTACCTTGAATCTCTCGGAGCAGTTCTTGTAGGGAATTTGCATATTGGGGAAGACTTTCATTCTCTTGTTGTACCCTCTGGAAGAACCGAGCCTGCAGGGACCCCAGCAATGCAGTTTCTCCATAAATGGGTTCTAGAATCTGGACCACTTGCTCAAATGTCTGTCTTTGTTCAAATGGCCGCAATATCACTGTAGTCTTAGCATCCCCTAGTAATGTCAATATGGCTAGCTCTACTAGTACTTCTTGTGCGGTCTGGTACATGCGCTGTACCATTCGTATCTGCTCCACCCACATACTCACAGACATATTATTGCCATCAAACTTAGCTAACTGACTCATTACAGACCCTGCTGGCATTCTTCCTCCAGCACCATCTCTCCTAACGGGCCTTACGTCGCCGTCCATTCTGGTAGGCGTATCCTGCCGACTACGCCAATTTGTTAACCTTGAGCAAGGCAGGTGGTTTGGCTCCGCAACCAGAAAAGAGTGCGCACACAGTGGTTAGGTTCAAGAATATTGTATTTACTATAGATTATGAAAGGCAAGTTAATGGTGAGATAACAGGGGTAAATACAAGAAAAATATTCAGAATAATGCAAACAATTCAAGTAAAATGGCATAACAATTTTCACAGTTTCTACATCTGTACTTGCAGTGCGAATACTCAATTAAGCAATAGTCCCACAAACTGTCCCTAACTGACCCTAATTTTCACAATTGGGTGCGCACCCCCCTTGTCCCAATGGTCCAACTGGACCTCTTACAGTTTGTAGAATTGCACTATGGGGCCCAATGTCACCCTTTTCTTCCAGTGAGGATCTGTAACAATTAAATCCTCCTCAGCAGGCTGGGAAACCAGTTGGATGCAGTGGAGTTAAACAGCAGAGGTCCTTTAGCACTCCGATCATCCTTCAGAATGCATATACTGGGGCGTGATGCAATCCGGGATTTTACAGTTACTGTCCAGTATATCGACAGCACTGTGAGTCTCTTACTGTTGGTGGCAATTCACACAGCCCAATGTCAGCTCCACTGGTTAGTTGTTGCACACAGTCCTTTTCAGCGTGGCTCCACTAAATGCACTGTTTCTTTGTACTCCGTCCGTCTCTAGACCAAAGTTCACACAGTCTAGCTGCACATGGAAGTCATTTTGGTATCTACCTACACCTTTTATACAGCACACAATCTGTTCTGTCTCTAGCCAGTATGGCCGCAGTTACTCAAGACTGGTCCCAACCTGTTTCTCCCTGCTCACACTATCTGCATCTCAGGCAGGCTGACATCATAGGGGCATGTCACTTCAACACTTAGCTGCTGTCTTAAAGGACCAGTATCAGAGTAATACAGAAATGCATATGCATAGAATTTTATCACAGTTTAAGCAGAGCAATGAAACTTGGAGACATTACATGACTGTTTCTTACAGTGGCTAAATTGTATGTGATAAACTCCTCATGCTGCTGCCACCTCCACAATCGCTCATCGCCGTGCCACTCTGTGGCCTCTTCATGCTGCTGCCACCTCCACAATCTCTCGTCGTCGTGCTACTCTGTGGCCTCCTAATGCTGCTGCCACCTCCAGACTCTGTCATTGGGCCACTCTGTGGTCTCCTCATGCTGCTTCCACCTTACCACTATGCCTTAGGTCCAGTCTGTGGACTTCTCATGCTGTTCCCACCCTCCCCACTTCATGACTGGTCCACTATTTTGGCTTTCGCCATGGCTGACATAATCATTTATTTGACCTTTCTTCTAATCTGTCAGAAGGAAGAAAAAATGAGACGCACAACGGATCCTGTCTGTGTAGCAGCTGTAAGGCCTGTATGGTCCCATCAGAATTGGCTTATGATTTGATAGCCAAAAGCAGGAGTGGGTACAAAACACAGAAGACATGCAAATATTCCATTCACGTGTCATCTCTGTTTTAGATCAATCCACTCCTGTTTTTTTGGCATTAGCAATACTGATGGATTATTGACCAAATGCTGACCGAGTAAAGGCATATGCTCCCCAGACAGGATCCGTTTTTTGTGGGTTATTGTTTTGACGGATCAGAGGAAGGGCAAATTAATTAGTGACGTCAACATAAACTTACTGCTGACACCCTCTCCTCTCTGTCAGGGGGGCTATACTTGTATACGCGTTTAATAGAACAGGTTCTGCAGACATCTATGTAGAATCAACTGACAACGGTGTAAAAGGAATGCGCTTCTTCTTAGCGCTAATATTGACCTCAAAGGCTGAGTTCCTACTTGAGTTATTTGGTCAGTTTTGGCCCCGTGATTGCCCAAATAAGTGAAGTGTGCAGTGATTCTAAGAGCGACGCCTGTCATCTGCATGTCATACGGACTCACAGTATTATTTCACTACTGCAAGGCACAGTGTTCTACAGCACTATAAAGGCTCTCTGCAGCCAGGAAATAGCTGTTTTTTTAACGTAATTGACCGCAAATAAATATGGATCGAGATGAATTTTTCCCCAAAAAATTGGCGAACTGGCGAATCGAATTTTTAAAAAATTCGCTCATCTCTATTTGATACCTTTTAATGGCTAACTAAAATAAATTATTTAGTTAGTGATTAAAAGTGGCTTGTTGGGACCAAGCATCCAAAATTATGCATTATTGGGGGCAGAATGCTTGACTATATTTATACACGCACAAGTCATAATTGTTAGAAGAAAGAGGAACTTGTTCTGACTGAGTTTAGAAAAATCCTCCATTTTAATTGGGAGCAGCAGGAGTATACTGTGTATGTGGAAAAAGTAGGGGAATAGTGGCATTTGGCCCCAACAGTAGTGGAGAAGTAGCAGCATAGCATGGAACAGACATGGCAGTAGTTTGGCTGTTTAAGGGTAGTAGTAGGAGTAATAGTGGTAGTAGCTGTGTAGATGTTAATAGTGGCAGTAAGGGATTAGCAGCAAGGAGGGGCAGCTGCAGAAGTAGTCATACGGTATGGGATATTATGGTAGGAAGGCACACAGTGGCATGATGGTGGCAGCAGCAAGAATATGGTAGGGAACATGATGGTAAGTAGGCAACATGATGGTAGGCAGGCAGACAGCAGCAGTGGCAAGATGGGACACATCAGCAATGCCAGATATATTCATCAGCCTCAGCTGAATTAGTGTGAAAATCCTCCAAGATCAATGCCTCATCCATTTTGACAAAAGTAAAGTTTTGGACTCTGAGATGACACTGGAGGCTGGACAAGAGAGAACAGAGAGAGAATACTAGGCCTGAGTAGAAGTCCATGAGGTCAGGCAACACAGTATGTGCCAGGGAAAGGTCACATTCATTTTAAGAATGAGACAATTTCTCAGGGCCATACATTCCAGTACTGATGCTACACTATGGAGCGAAGGACAAGAAGGAGGAGCAGGAGAAGAAGCAGCTTATGATGATGACTAAGACACTATACTGTTTGGGGATGCAGGTGGGCTGGCTGCAACAAAGAAGTTCAGGAGAAGGAGGACAGAGTGGATATTGCCTCCACTCTTTATTGCCACTGCGGCCACCACACTTCTACACTTCTCCTCTGATGTCTCCTCCTCCAGCTCAGCACCCTGATCTAGCTCCCAGGTCCTATCCAACACACAATCCGTGTCATAGTCCTTACCCTTCCCACCACTTTTCTCAGACTTTAATATGTCATTGTGAGCTCCTTGGCCCCCATCCAGATTCTCTGCTCGCTACCACTGCCCCTACCACAACCACCGTGGCTAGGAATGCCATCACCTCTACTACTAACACAGCTATGCATGGGGTCCCCTGCATTCTCCTGAACCTCCCCCTCAGGGCAGACCAAACACTGATTGCTCTTACACAAGTCATCAACATTGAGACTCTCTGGACAATCTGTTGTAGTGGCTCCAAGGCATTTTGTCAGACTCAGAGGTGACCTCCACATCATCCTGCTGTGACTGAGAGAAGGAGTATGCCATTCAGTCCATAATCTCCTCCTATTTGTCCTGAGTAATAATTTTGCACCTTTTGGATAACAGGCAGAAATGTGGCCTACCACTACTACTGCCTAGATGGCTGCTGCTGCTATAGCCCACATTCTGTCTCTGGGAAGACGAGACCTGGCTTTTGTTTTAAACTCTTCCTTATTCCAGACATTTTATTATGAGGCCTAATAAAAACTCACAGTTTTCCTAAATGATGTCACAGGTTTTGTACACAAATTATGGAATGGTGTGTTTTCTGTAATTTAAAGACAAAGGCAGAATTAAATATCCTTCTCCTTCTACCAACACTGAATACTGTACAGATCATGACTAAGAGCCGGCTGGCTTGAAACATGTCGGTCTGACCAGTGACACAGAGGGAGCTCCTTCACTGCACCGTGTGTACGTTTTGTATATCCAATAAAGAACATGCAAGATTTTATCTCCTTCGTGCTGGAAATCTGTTTATCTGAAAAAATATTTATATAAAAAGAAGAAAAACAGGCACTCACTATCTGAATTTTTAAATTAAAATGTACAGATACCTTTATTATACACTCCACATAAAATAAAAATAATAAAAATATAGTGATCCCAATATAATACTGCCTCCACTTTTTTTATGACCACTGGCTAAGAGAGGCGATATCCTATTCTTCAGCCGGAGATCATAAATCGGTACATATAAAACGTGATAGCGTTTCAAATGCAATCTTCATATCATCCTTAGAATATGTGTATATTAACGGTAAACCAAAACTTGTAGTGTTATACTTCTAATTTTAGGGGATATATATTTATCCGAATTATACCACCTAAAATTGAATGGACTTTGTGCCTATACTTTCAACATGAATTATAGGTGCTTAGTAGCTGAATACATAATTAAGAACTGAATACATACACTCACCTAAAGAATTATTAGGAACACCTGTTCTATTTCTCATTAATGCAATTATCTAGTCAACCAATCACATGGCAGTTGCTTCAATGCATTTAGGGGGGTGGTCCTGGTCAAGACAATCTCCTGAACTCCAAATTGAATGTCAGAATGGGAAAGAAAGGTAATTTAAGCAATTTTGAGCGTGGCATGGTTATTGGTGCCAGACGGGCCGGTCTGAGTATTTCACAATCTGCTCAGTTACTGGGATTTTCACGCACAACCATTTCTAGGATTTACAAAGAATGGTGTGAAAAGGGAAAAACATCCAGTATGCGGTAGTCCTGTGGGCAAAAATGCCTTGTGGATGCTAGAGGTCAGAGGAGAATGGGCCGACTGATTCAAGCTGATAGAAGAGCAACGTTGACTGAAATAACCACTCGTTACAACCGTGGTATGCAGCAAAGCATTTGTGAAGCCACAACACGCACAACCTTGAGGCGGATGGGCTACAACAGCATAAGACCCCACCGGGTACCACTCATCTCCACTACAAATAGGAAAAAGAGGCTACAATTTGCATGAGCTCACCAAAATTGGACGGTTGAAGACTGGAAAAATGTTGCCTGGTCTGATGAGTCTCGATTTCTGTTGAGACATTCAAATGGTAGAGTCCGAATTTGGCGTAAACAGAATGAGAACATGTATCCATCCTCTGATGACTACTTCCAGCAGGATAATGCACCATGTCACAAAGCTCGAATAATTTCAAATTGGTTTCTTGAACATGACAATGAGTTCACTGTACTAAAATGGCCCCCACAGTCACCAGACCTCAACCCAATAGAGCATCTTTGGGATGTGGTGGAACGAGAGCTTCGTGCCCTGGATGTGCATCCCTCAAATCTCCATCAACTGCAAAATGCTATCCTATCAATATGGGCCAACATTTCTAAAGAATGCTATCAGCACCTTGTTGAATCAATGCCACGTAGAATTAAGGCAGTTCTGAAGGCAAAAGGGGGTCCAACACCGTATTAGTATGGTGTTCCTAATAATTCTTTAAGTGAGTGTATAATATTGTACATAAAATTATTCGAAGCTGAGTACTTAAAAATATATTCAAAAATATAATAACGTCGTCCCAAAAAATATAAAAAGTGTCAATTTGATCCACCTTAAGTGAATATAACTTTAGATCTGTTGAGAGAGGGATGATATACAGTATAGTCTCTATGTTATAGAATGTGAGTTTAGTATGTTCATCAGATCAATGCTTTAAACGCAGCTGCCTAGTAAATATATTAGTAGGTTAATTTTTGTGTCTGTACTGGCAGTAAACTGTTGTATTTAATGCATATGGAATTAATATTTGTGTCACTTTGGTCAGTATAGTCTCCAATTTGCTAAATACATACAGTACAGACCAAAAGTTTGGACACACCTTCTCATTCAAAGAGTTTTCTTTATTTTCATGACTATGAAAATTGTAGATTCACACTGAAGGCATAAAAACTTTGAATTAACACATGTGGAATTATATACATAACAAACAAGTGTGAAACAACTGAAAATATGTCATATTCTAGGTTCTTCAAAGTAGCCACCTTTTGCTTTGATTTCTACTTTGCACACTCTTGGCATTCTCTTGATGAGCTTCAAGAGGTAGACCCCTGAAATGGTTTTCACTTCACAGGTGTGCCCTGTCAGGTTTAATAAGTGGGATTTCTTGCCTTATAAATGGGGTTGGGACCATCAGTTGCATTGAGGAGAAGTCAGGTGGATACACAGCTGATAGCCCTACTGAATAGACTGTTAGAATTTGTATTATGGCAAGAAAAAAGCAGCTAAGTAAAGAAAAACGAGTGGCCATCATTACTTTAAGAAATGAAGGTCAGTCAGTCAGCCGAAAAATTGGGAAAACTTTGAAAGTAAGGGCTATTTGACCATGGAGGAGAGTGATGGGGTGCTGCACCAGATGACCTGTCCTCCACAGTCACCGGACCTGAACCCAATCGAGATGGTTTGGGGTGAGCTGGATCGCAGAGTGAAGGCAAAAGGGCCAACAAGTGCTAAGCATCTCTAGGAACTCCTTCAAGACTGTTGGAAGACCATTTCAGGGGACTACCTCTTGAAGCTCATCAAGAGAATGCCAAGAGTGTGCAAAGCAGTAATCAAAGCAAAAGGTGGCTATTTTGAAGAACCTAGAATATGACATATTTTCAGTTGTTTCACACTTGTTTGTTATGTATATAATTCCACATGTGTTAATTCATAGTTTTGATGCCTTCATAGTCATGAAAATAAAGAAAACTCTTTGAATGAGAAGGTGTGTCCAAACTTTTGGTCTGTACTGTATAAGCTGAGTACATATAAGTAAAATTTCTATGTAGAAAGAGAAAACAAGTTGATGTGTTCCACAGGATAATATAAATTGGATTCCGTGGTGAGTATATTAGTAGGTTAGTTATTAAGGCTCTACTCACAAGAGACTCTTTTGTATGCTGGCTGGCGGCGGCGGGGGCGTCCCACCAGCTGCACAGCCACTCACCCGTCCTTGTTTCTCTATGCGGCACTACTTCTTTGTCCCCAATGAATTAGTGTAGCAGATCCCGCTACAAAGACGGCGTCTCACGTGATTTGGAGCAGATCGTGTGATGCAGGGGTGGATCACGTGTTATTCCTGCTTGTAACGTGCCGCTTGTTACTATTGTAATTCAATGGAGATGTTTATCTGATTTCTTCATATCATATAGTGCCAGACATCAGATTAAATACATAGAGGGTCCCGTCCTATATCCTCCAGAGGCATTTCGAGGTATTCCAACCTCTTCCTCAGTGGCCATAAGTAGGACCGGGTCCCTCCTTCTCTTTTATACTCCCATATTCTTAGTTTTCCACAAAATGTGGAATGGATTTCTTTTGTTTGGATCCATTTCTGTGATTTAAAAATGTATAAAGTACCCATTCTTATCACATATATCATATAATATTGCCTTTCTGCCATACAAATAAAAAAGGAAAAAAGGGAACACTAAAATATCAATTGCGTTTATATTGCGATTCTCATGCGTTTTTTTAAATTTGGTGCGTTTTTTTTACAATTGATTGCTCAATTGCATGAAATACATTTTGTATAAGAGAGACTTCATTATCCACAGCAGAAACATAATTTTTTAAATATTCTCAGAAAAAACATTATTTTCCAAAATCAAAGCATGATTCAACTTCTGATAGAAAAATGTATATTTATTCATTCTATTTTCATTCTTTTGTACTCTTTTTTATGTTTATCTTCATATGAATAATTTCTAATTTGTAAATTGTAAGAAGAAAGGGGGTGCTGGTCTTACTCCGAGGGGAGATCGTGGTGCCAAGAAAATGGCCAGACTCACGATGTCCCATCAGTGAAAGACCCTCACTCCCATCATCACAAGAATCCGAAGATCTCAAATTCTGAATTGAGGCCTCTGGGTATCAGAGTTTCAAAGTCATAGATACGTCTAGACTCCTGTCTTGACATTTTCTAAATATGATTTCCACCTCTCCACTGTACATCTGCTTTTTTAAGAGCTGCAAATGTCATTCCACTTGGATCTTTATTATGGTATTGTTTAAAATGTGGAGATAATGAAGGTTTCTCGTATCCATTTTTAATGTTTGTAATGTGCTCAGAGATTCTTTTTTTCAAAGTTTACTTAGTCCTTCCCACGTATTTTTTTTTTGCATGGACATTCTATTATGTATATTAAGTTAGTGGAATTGCATGATAAAAATTCTCTTATTTCCCATGAATAAGTATTGTTAGTGGAACATACTTTTATAATCTTTTTTGGAAACGTTGTGATTTTACAATTCTTGCATCTACCACATTTATAGAATCCCTTTAGATTGAACCATCTATGTGGGATCAAATCTTAGTTTTTTTTTGTTTTTACTGTTGGTGCTACTTGAAGAGATAAGTTTGGTGCTCTTGTGTATGTGATACATGGAACATCAGTGAGTAGTGGGCCTATCACTTTGTCTCTCAATATATGATGCCAATGTTTTTTTTATAATAGCCTCTATTTTTTTATATTGTACATTACATGGTAATATCATCCAAATTTTTTCTTCCTGATTCTGATTCTCATTAATACTACTTCCTTTTGGTTCAACGAAAAATTGCCTTTCCATACCTCTAATTTTGGATAATGACTCTTCTAGTACTTGTATCGGATAATTTTTAACTAAAAACTGTTCCTTAATTTCTAATGCTTATTTTCAAAATTTTCTTCTTTTGTACAGTTCCTCTTTAGGCATCTAAATTGTCCCGCCGGCACGTGGCTTTTTCTAGATATGGGCTTTTGGTAAGTACTACAGATTATTTTATTTGTTTGCGTTTTGATCACTACGTCCAAAAATTCTACTTGTTGTGTACTGAATTTTGAAGGAAATTTTAAATGATTTTGATTGTTGTTTATTAACTCCAAAAATTCATTGAGCTCGTTTTCTGTTTTATTCCAAATGAAAAAGAAAACGGTGCCAGAGTACCAGGTCCTCCCCCAGCTTGGGAGCAATATATTGCTCCTCCCATTGAGCCATAAACAGGTTGGCGTACCTGGGGGCGAACCTGGTACCCATGGCAGTTCCTCCTATTTTTTTTAAATAAAAATCTGTATCATAAAGTAATTATGTGTTAATATAAATTCTATTCCTCTTATAAAAAAATGTATCTGTTCTTTCTAAGGATGGCTATTTTTTTTCTAATTGTATAGTTAAAGCATCTATCCCTTGTTCATGATTTATTATTGTGTATAATGAATTGACATTGAGTGTGCCTAAAATCCAATGGGGTTCATATAGTAAATCTTCTACTATTTTTAAAATCTGAGTTGTATCCTTAATATATGAAAATGTTTTCTTTACTGTTGGCTGTAATAGTTTATCTATGTATTGTGATAAATTTGATTTAAATGAGCCTATGCCAGAGATGATTGGTCTACCAGGAGGATTTATTTGGTCTTTGTGAACCTTTGGCATACAATAAAATGTTGGTAACCGCTGTTGGGTACCCGTTATAAATTTATATTCTTGTTCCTGTAGAATATTTTTATCCCAACCATCTCTGGAATATTTTTCAAGTGCATGATTGTATTCTCTAGTTGGATTTTCTCTCAATTTCATATAAGTGGTATTCATTTTCTCAAGAATTCCGTATCATATTATTCGGCTCCCAAAATTTCTATTGCCCCACCTTTATCTGCGGGTCTAATCACAATATTTTCTTGTTTTTATAACTGTTTAATCGCATGAATTTCTTGTGTATTCAAGTTATTTTTATTTCTTGAGTTCCCCTTTAATTTTCGTATATCAATTTCTCAATTTTTCATAAAAGCTGCCATTTCGTGCCCAATTTCCCAACTAGGGTACATTGATGATTTTTGTTTTAGGTTAGTGTGTACATAGAGGTCCTCATTTTTCTAATTTTTAATTATTGGATTTTTAAAAACATATTTTTTAAGGCATAACTTTCTAATGAATTTTTCTACTCCAATGAATATATCAAATTTATTTGGTTGAACCGTTGGTGCAAATTTTAGACCCTTATTAAGTAAACAAATTTGTGCTGGTGTAAGTGTTACTGAACTTAAATTTATTATCGCATCTTTACTCTCATTTTCTATTTGTTTCTGTAATTGGCTCTTTCTCCTCTTTCCTCCCTGTCCTCTTCTTATTCTCTTCTTCTTACATCTTGTGAGTACTGATGATAATGATGATGATGATTGGGGGTATATATGTTTATTCTTCCTTGATTCTGTTGTGTGTCCCTCCCATAGTGCATTTTTTGTGGATATATTCTCTAATCTTCGTCCTGGTTTTTCTCCCCGTGTATCAAATTGTATTTGTGTCCTGTTTGAGGTGATTGATATTGTCTTAATTCTGGTGTTTGTTTCCTTATTTGACGTGTTCCGATTTTGTGGTGTGGCAGTGTTCGATCTAAAAAAAGAGGATTAGAGAGGGTTTCATATCTGTTTGTCACACGAACATTATAAGTACTTTTTTCCCTATTTTCATTTTGTTTCTTCATATCTGAAATGTCATGTTGTTCATATTGTTGACTATTCTTATGTTTTTTGTGTACCCATTTTAGTGAAATTTCAAATTTTTTTAACTTTTTTTTTGCAATTATTTCTTGTTCAATTATCCCTAAACCTTTACAAAGTTTTTCTTGCCAATTTTTGTATTCTTCATTTTGAAGGAATTTATCTATTTTCTCTCTTAATTTTTTTTTTTTTTCTGTAGTTACTTCTAAGATCTGAGATCTCCTTTTAATGATGAGTTGTAACCAATACTAGTGATTGTGCTTTTAAAAAATTGTCCCACTCCTCTTTAAATAAATTACTACACAAATCCTGTGATGGGGTTTTGGACAACTGGAGACCCTTTGAAATATTACCATTTTCTAAATATCGATTCAGGGATTTAATTTCCCACCTTTGTTTCAATTGTTTAATTAGTATAGTCTCCAGTTCTCAAAATATTTCCATCATGGATTTTTCTTTCTGTCTTTCTCCGTCTATCTCATGATCCTCATCAAAAGAAAATCTTTCTATTCGTTGTTTCTGGTTTACTATGTAATTTCAGATGTCCATGTTAGAAAAACAAGGGGAGCTCTACTATAAATAGGTGATAAAATTGATATAAAAATATAAAATAAATCTATAGTGGCTCTCCCTCGTTTTCAAATTCTGGTAATGGTGCACTGTTTTTAGTTACTCACCCCGTCACAACAGGTAAAAAATATTTAGTGGAGGCAGTAATATATTGGGATCACTATATTTTTATTATTTTAATTTTATGTAGAGTGTATAATAAAGGTATCTGTACATTTTAATTAAAAATATTCAGATGGTGAGTGCCTGTTCTTCTTCTTTTTATACAAGTTGCATGCTTGCAATGTGATACCCCCCCCCCCCCCATTCCACCAATATAACAGTGCAGGAAAGGCTGTTAAAATGGTTGTCTACTTTGTTATTTGCATTTAAAAACAGAATCAGAAAATACCTTTCTATACTGGTAAGACAAACTCTGCAAACTTGTAATGAGATTAATTCCCCCTCCAAACCACCAATATAACGACGCAGGCAAGGCTGGTAACTGATTTGTGTCTACTTTGTTATTTGTGTTTATAAAAGGAAGTTCAAAAAATACTTTTATTTACCGTTAAGATACACATTGCAAACTTGTAAATGCTATTATTTCCCAACTCTTCTACCAATTTAATGATTCAAGAAAGGCCAATAAGATTTCTGTCTGCCATGTTGTGTTTAAAAATGCAGGTTTCTAACGATGCAGGAATAATATTTCTATACAGTTTAAGTTACATTTAATTTTAGTGGTATAAAATAGTGCTACTATAATGCAATGTGTTTAGAAAAAAAAGTATTTAAAAAAAGGCAGTTGTTTAACAGCAGAATTCTATTGGGGCGCTGTGCTGGCAATAAGCTGGGCAACTAAGCCAGTTTTCCTTGACTCTAGTTTTGATAAGTCTATCCAAAAATATTTGAAAAACAAAACAAAAACGTGGGCTTTATTTGTAAAACCAGTGTAATAATAGAAATTATTATCATAATCAACCTCAGCACCCTCATGTATATTTGTATCCTATCTTTAGATGTTGAAGTGAATTCATTTTCCAAACAAAAGATAAAGAATGTGAGCAGAGGTTATACATGTGCTGTTTGCACATTGAAGTGATGGCTCTTTGATCTTTAAAAAAGCTGCTCAGTCAGCACAGTAAAAGGGATGCTATCGCACATTGAATAGCCCCCAATTACTTTGCCATAGATAAAGAGATAATTGAGCTGAGATGCATTAGCATAAATTTCTTTTCAAGTATTGTGATTTATAAATGTGTAGCCATTTATAACTGCCATGGTTTTGCTGATCCATCTTTGAATGGAGGATTATTGTACAGTCTATGGAAGTCTGCAGGTGTCAGATGTAATATGTGGATTTACAATGTAGGGACAGCTTTTACAGTAGTGGTAGATACATAATCTCAAACTTCAGATGGACCTCAGCTGCATTTTCTTTTGCGAAAAAATAATAATAAAAAAAAAAACATTTGTTGAATAGCAGCTATCATCATTAAATATGTTTGTATTTCCTTTTCTTAATATGCTGCTTTAACAATGACTAAATCTGATACAAAAACAATGTGCACTCTTTACTTAAGTTGAAGCTCAGCCCAATTAGTCTTACATTGTATTATTACTATTGCTATTATTAATAGTATATCTGCATAATACCATCCTGCAGTAAAAAGGTGGTGGGTATAAATGGCTCAATAACAATGTAAAGGGGTTGTTCTTTAAGTATAACCCCTGTCTGTGTGCCCATTACAGCATTCAGATATCATAGAATGGTGGTTACTTGCACAGCTCCTTTCCCTATTAGCTAGAGCATCATAGAATGGCATCCTCTGCTGTTTTTGACCCCCTGACTCCTTTCGGAGGATACGTGGGGAAAGTATGTATAATGTATGATATGTGGGTACATGACCCTTGCATTGTTTTTTGTGAATCTGCTTCAAATAAACAGAGTTTAAAAAAAAGAATGGCATCCTCCATTCAGGACCTCCTTCTATTAGCCTCGGTATCAAAGAAGCGAGTCCTCAGCTCATAAACTTTATGAGCCAGAGCATTTCAATAGCCTTCATGTAATATTACTTTCTAGGGGTGTTGCTAGGGTCTCAAAAGATCCAGGGTCCAATCCCCAATGCATATGGCTTAATTTTCTAGGTCGAACCCCTGCCCCTCCTGCACACTCTAGCACTAAAGACATTTTATTGTATTTGCCATACAGAAGCACATACAGTACAGACCAAAAGTTTGGACACACCTTCTTATTCAAAGAGTTTTCTTTATTTTCATGACTATGAAAATTGTAGATTCACACTGAAGGCATCAAAACTATGAATTAACACATGTGGAATTATATACATAACAAACAAGTGTGAAACAACTGAAAATATTTCATATTCTAGGTTCTTCAAAGTAGCCACCTTTTGCTTTGATTACTGCTTTTCACACTCTTGGCATTCTCTTGATGAGCTTCAAGAGGTAGTCCCCTGAAATGATCTTCCAACAGTCTTGAAGGAGTTCCCAGAGATGCTTTGCACTTGTTGGCCCTTTTGCCTTCACTCTGCGGTCCAGCTCACCCCAAACCATCTCGATTGGGTTCAGGTCCGGTGACTGTGGAGGCCAGGTCATCTGGCGCAGCACCCCATCACTCTCCTTCATTGTCAAATAGCCCTTACTTTCAAAGTTTTCCCAATTTTTCGGCTGACTGACCTTCATTTCTTAAAGTAATGATGGCCACTCGTTTTTCTTTACTTAGCTGCTTTTTTCTTGCCATAATACAAATTCTAACAGTCTATTCAGTAGGACTATCAGCTGTGTATCCACCTGACTTCTCCTCAACGCCACTGATGGTCCCAACCCCATTTATAAGGCAAGGAATCCCACTTATTAAACCTGACAGGGCACACCTGTGAAGTGAAAACCATTTCAGGGGACTACCTCTTGAAGCTCATCAAGAGAATGCCAAGAGTGTGCAAAGCAGTAATCAAAGCAAAAGGTGGCTACTTTGAAGAACCTAGAATATTACATATTTTCAGTTGTTTCACGCTTGTTTGTTATGTATATAATTCCACATGTGTTAATTCATAGTTTTGATGCCTTCAGTGTGAATCTACAATTTTCATAGTCATGAAAATAAAGAAAACTCTTTGAATAAGAAGGTGTGTCCAAACTTTTGGTCTGTACTGTACATCTCACATCCAGTGCCTCCCAGGTGACGTCTCCTCTGATATAGATCTTCTAATCATCTTCTCCATTAGGTCCAGACAACTTCTTTTAGCCTTGTCTCTGCAGAATTTGACACACAGACATCTTAGCTTCCTCACATTTCTATCATCATCCCCCAACTTGGAGTCCCAACAGTGTTATTCTGCTGCTCGGTGTGCTACCCAGTACCCCCAAATACTATCCTGAAGAAATATTTGTGCCATACAGATAGTCCCCCTATAGTAATAGTGCTCCTCAAAGTCACACCAATAGTAATTCCCTTTTAGAATGACCTCATTAGTAATACTGCCCCCTACAGTTCCCCCATATATATATAAAGAAAACAAAGACAAAAACATACTGTACAGCGCCTCATGTGCAATATCATCTTAGTGTATGTGCAGATATAATGAATATATATGCACTTACTGAATGCTGTTGTGAGCAGTCACAACAGCTATGAGGGCTTCGCTGGTTTTAAATTCTTACCAGCAAAAGGTGATGCTGTGCTGCTGCCTGGGTCTCTTCCCCAAACGGGTGAGTATCAGGATGGTTTGTAGATAGTGGAGAAAAGTAGACGAAACCCACAAGTCGGCGCTGCATCTATACTGCTGGCAGTGCCGACTTGTGGGTTTCGTCTACTTTTCCCCAACC
Source organism: Bufo bufo (assembly GCF_905171765.1). NCBI lineage: Eukaryota > Metazoa > Chordata > Amphibia > Anura > Bufonidae > Bufo > Bufo bufo. The sequence goes on from NC_053390.1 coordinate 613,413,165, forward strand.
ATGATAATGCTCCACAAGAGAGCCTCCATTAGTAGAAGAGACCTCTAGTATTAATAATGCCCTCGCATAACACCCAGTAGAAATAAGCCTCCCACTGTTCCCCCAGTGGTAATAAAGCTCTCTACAGACCCCTCAGTATTAATATGGCCACGATAGTGCTCTTAGTAGACATAAGGTGGATCTATAGGTCAGTCCTATAGAGCCCCCAGTAGTAATAAGAATGCCTACAGTCTCATGTAAAAACCATCACCCCCTCCCCAGCCATCTTTAACATACAGTCCCTTGTAAATATCGTACCCTCCCCAGCCGCCTCCAACATGCAATCCCATGTAAACTACATCACTCCCTCAACATTCAGTCCAATGTAAATAACATCACTCCCTCCCACAGCCACCATCAACATATAGTCCCATATAAATAACATCACTCCCTCCCACAGCCGCCTTAAGCATACAGTCCCATGTAAATAACATAACCCCCTCCCCAGCTATCTCCAACACACAGTCCCATGTAAATAGCATCAAACTGCCCCAGCCATCTCCAACATTCAGTCCAATGTAAATAACATCACTCCCTCCCACAGCCACCATCAACATATAGTCCCATATAAATAACATCACTCCCTCCCACAGCCGCCTTAAACATACAGTCCCATGTAAATAACCCCCTCCCCAGCTATCTCCAACACACAGTCCCATGTAAATAGCATCAAACTGCCCCAGCCATCTCCAACATGCAGTCGAATGTAAATAACATCACCTCCTCAACATTCAGTCCCATGTAAATGACATCATTCTACCCCACTCCAACATACAGTCCCATGTAAATAACATACCTCCCTTCAGCCCTAACATAAAGTCCCAGCTAAATAACCACAACTCCCAGCATTACACTGAGAATCTATCCCTTCATTACCTCTCCTCATGTAGCACACCTCAAAACAGGTTAACCTGCTTGTTGTAGAATTCAGGTAGCAACATGATTTTTACATTACAATGCAAAAATGAGCTGAAAAAGTAGAGCAAAAACCCTGCATAGATGTTATTGAAGGAATATTACAAACATATTAGTTTCTTCGGTACAGCCAATATTTAAGACTAGGGCATACATATGAAACAGCAAAATCATATACGTATGTGAATTGACAGTTTCAAGTTACACATTCTTTCACAATCATTTCAATTAGTTTGTATTATTCTTTTATTTTAGATTCAAATGCAATTTCCTCATGGTTATTTTTTCTTTTTTCTTTTACTCTGGAAAATGATGTTTTATAGTCTTTATACATCATTTCCAAAACAGTATATTCATAGGATGGATGCCAATGGGTGGAATGTTATACAAACACAAATTTGACATAAATTATCACGAAAAATTATAAAATACTAAGTCTTACTGTTTTATGTATTACATAATAAATCTATTCCATATTAAATCACATCCTATTCATAAGAATTTAAGACATTTATGGTCATTATTTCAATGTACTGTATATACATTATACTGTACTGTACAAGTGGGGTATAAATTGTGCTAATAAAATATACAGTAGTTTTGCTGCCTACATTACTTATTTTCACCCAAATTGATTAATTTGTATTTTGTAACTTAAAGGGAAATAGACAAAATTATTTTCTTTATATCTGTCATGGTCCACATACCTGAAAGTTCTGTGGACCCTCAAAGCTGCAATAAGATAAGGGATTCAGTTTTTCACCCCTTAACTCATGTACGGGGATCTGGACTTTGCTGTTTCAATCCTCAGGTCACAATCCCAGGTGTAGTCTTGGAATGGTGGCACTGGAGCTGAGAGTTTAAACAGGGAGGCAGATAGGAGGCCTCAGACCTTTGGATAATCTAGAAGAATAGTGTTGGAAGGGTTAGGTACAGACAAGGTCCAAGGTCAGGAGACAATATCAGTATAGTATAATACACAATGGCAAAAAGACAGGAAACCGGAGAGGTTTGTACTTATTTATTAGGTCATGGGTGTGAGGACCAACTAGGTTTATATAGCAAGCCTTCATGACATCATAGAACCCATTCAAGAGAAACATCAGAAAGCATCAATAGAACCAACAAAATGTTTTTTTATTTTGATTGTTATCACAGGGTATAATGTAAACTGTGGTATGGTGGGAATCAGCAGGTCCGTTTTTAAGAGGGGCTTATAAAGTTCATACACTGCTCAGGTTCCCTCTGCTCTCTACCTCTAGCTCCTATCTGAACACATAAGGAAATGCCTCAAAATGCCATGTTAGTCAATCACTGGCCACATCGTTGGCCCAATTATGATCTGGTTCTCGTGATAACACAAGCATATAATGGGTCCCAGACACAAAAAAAGTATTTAAGGTCTAACAGTGATAAGAATCAGGGACCTACATTTAGCTTGAAGGAATATTGTAAGGTCACTTCTTCTGGTCCCCTAATTGCAGTTTCACAAGACATTTTGTTGGTGGTCATTCACTCAACTTTGAGAGAACCATTTCCGATCACATGTTTTCCCTGTGATGGATCTCTGCTCTGCTACAGTTTTTAACTGGAATCATACCCTAAGGTTGCCTGGTGCTAGTGACACTACAGGTGGGTCCTCTTCCCCTCATTATGCCTCTGACTAGAAGTCTAATTGGCTCTAAGTGGCCCGGATGCTGCCTGTACTTCTGGACTTGTTGAATATCTCTGTAGAATGTTGACATACACATGAATAAGAAATGTAAAAGGATGGTGATGGAGAGCACTGGTAATGTCCCCACGCAAATGAAATTTATCATGTAGACAAAATTTCACACAAAAAAATCACATTATACACTGCTCGTTTCCAGCCGTTAAACACACCTTGCACTCCAGCAGAGCTGGCCATGCTTGCTCACTATAGGAAAAAGCATCAGCTTCTCTGGTGGTCGGAACCTCGGAAATGCATATAGGCCAGTGCTTTTCCTATAGTGTGCAAGCATGTCCACCGCTGCTAGATTGCAGGAAAGAGAGCCGACCTCTCTGGTGGCTGGAAGCATGCATAGGCATGGAAAACCAGCAGTGTATAATGCAATGAAAAAATTCATGAAGCCAGCAAAGGAAGCAATATGGACAATTACAATGCATTAGTAAGTGCCTTGCATTAACTTTCTCTACATGATAAATGCCATTGGCTGAAGTGAGACAACCCCTTTAACTTTGTGCAACAGGGTTTTTTAAATTCTACATGGGGCCTTCTCATGGGCTGCTTGTAAGCTTTACTTTCATCATCTGCCCTCATCATCTCCCGCCTAGACTACTGCAACACTCTCCTCTGTGGCCTTCCATCTAGCACTCTTGCACCCCTCCAATCTATCCTCAACTCTGCTGCCCGACTAATCCACCTCTCACCCTATTACTCCTCTGCCTCTCCCCTCTGCCAATCCCTTCACTGGCTCCCCATTGCCCAGCGAATTCACTTCAAAGTACTAACAAATACATACAAGGCTGTCCATAACCTGTCCCCTCCCTACATCTCTGAGCTACTTTCCCGATACACCCCCACACGCACTCTCCGATCCTCACAAGACCTCCTTCTCTCCTCTCCTCTTATCGCCTCTTCCCACAATCGCCTCCAAGATATCTCCCGTGCATCCCCCATACTCTGGAACTCGCTACCCCCAGCATATCAGACTCTCACCTACAGTGGAATCCTTCAAAAGAAACCTGAAAACCCACCTCTTCAGACAAACCTACAACCAGTGACCCTGCTGCCTCTATACCGCCATAACCAACTTCACCCACACCTACTGTGTCCTTCTCCCATACCATGTAGATTGTAAGCCCTCACGGGCAGGGCCCTCTCTCCTTCTGTACCAGTTTGTAACTCGTCTTGTTTATGATTAGTGCAAGTCTGTATTATGTATGCATACCTCTTCTCATATGTACAGCGCTATGGAATGAATGGCGCTTTAATAATAAATAATAATAATAATAATCATCTATCATTTATATAGTGGTCTCTTCTGCTTATTTTAGGATCTTCATAATGTTCTATGAATTGTGGAATAGCCTATATATAACAGCATAAAAAACTGTGTAATCCAAAACCATCTATATCACTGAAGGAGAGATTTGTGTCAAACTCATTTTCTCATGATTACTTTATTAATTAGGATTCATTATTTACAGGTTCATCCATCTCCCCTATATGTCTATTCTGTGTTTGCTTGGCTTTATGGCACTATCAATAATTTGCTGATGGTGGCTCTTGACAGACTCTCAGGAGAACATTTGCTTGAAATGTTTATAGTGTGCAATATGAGCATTAATGTTTTTAATAATGTGTCAGCTCATCTGACCCTGGAACCATAAGTTCAGAGGTCCATGGTACGATATGTGATGCATTGCTAATTATTTTTCTACCAGCTGATTTCTGTCTAGACAAAATGACTTAAGTAGAGGAGAAATCTGTCAGCATATTTAAGTGCTAAGTGGAAGAATCATAAATAATTTTTGTAAATCCCTCTTAGCTACACCACTGCCAGATGATACACACTTGTTTATTAGAATTTAGGTTCTTAAGAAAATTAGCAGTAAAAGATTCTGTATGCAGTATATTTCGCTTTAAACATATCCTTATAGCTAGCCTACTGTATATGGCTAGAAGAAGTGTAAGTACTTGGGCTGAGCCCACTAATGTGTTACATGCTGTAGCCTTTACTTAGTTACCTGCTGAGCACCAGATGAGTCTCCTGGTCATCATAACAGTTATTTGATCATAAACTGTAGCCTGATATTTGTAATTGTCTTTTTTTTTTTTTTGCCAATTCCCATATCTGTTCCATCATTCTTGCTGTCTGATGCAGGGATTATGCTGAACTGGCTCCCCCTCCACGTGCAAAAACTGGGTATGTTACAGTAGGAAGGATGGACAGTTACATGTGCTACAACTGGGTTCCATGAGGTCACACCTTTTAAGCCACTGGGTATTCTCTAATGTCCATATTGACAATACTCATGATGAATAGTTAGCTCTTGTGGGCAGGTTCGTCCCCCACATCTGATAATGCCTAAAGGTTCAAGATCATAGAGGTCCTCAGTGTCAGTCTCGCAAGAAGTCCCCAGATTTAGTCCATGCTCCTATGTTTTTAATCCCCTCCATTGTGTATAGCCATAAATTACATGTCAGCACCCTATCGGTGGTTGTTGTATGAAACATTCTCTTCCTGTGCAGATCACTGTACCATAAATCAGTGCATAAGATGGAATTCTATGTGGAAGGAGTGCTTTGTTACTGTAGGACTTGGTGCAGAGACTAATGTAGACAGGGGCAGTTTTGGCATTTCTGGAACCTCAAGCAAAGCTATGTCTGAGGGACCCCTTCACAACACTAAGCTCTGCCCCATCACACCTCTAATCCCCCCCAAATTTCATTGCTAAGCTCTGCCTGTCGCAAATCTAATCTCCCCCCATTGCTAAGCTCTGCCCATTGTACTGCCAAGTTCTGTCCTATTGCCTGCTAAGCCCCACTCTGAGCTTACTAATGCAGCTGGAGTACTTCTGCTACTGCTCTACAGCTGGGAAATGCACTTTTCCCCCACTGGGCCCCTGTGTAGTTGAACCGGTTGCTTAGATTTTTTCATTTTAGCCACTTGCGGCTAGTATGGTGGTGAAATCTGCCCCTGCTTGTCAGGAATGGCATCAACCCCATTTTGCACCTTCGTGACCAGGCCTATTTTTGAAAATCTGACATGTTTCACTATGTGGTAATAACTGTGGAATACTTTTACTTATCCAAGCCATTCTGATATTGTTTTTTCGTGACACAATGTACTTCATGACAGTCATAGACTTGAGTCAATATATTTCACCTTTATTTATGAAAAAATCCCAATTTACCAAAAAAGTTAAAAAAATTCACAATTTTCTAAATTTCAATTTGTCTGCTTTTAAAACAGAAAGTGATACCTCATAAAATATTTATTACTTAACTTTCTCCATAAGTCCACTTTATGTTGGCATCATTTTGTAAATGTTATTTAATTTTTTTAGGACATTAGAAGGCTTAGAATTTTAGAAAATTTTCAAAAACCCACTTTTTAACCCCTTAAGGACTCAGCCCTATTTCACCTTAAGGACTTGGCCATTTTTTGCAAATCTGACCAGTGTCACTTTAAGTGCTGATAACTTTAAAACGCTTTGACTGAAATTGTTTTTTCATCACATATTGTACTTCATGACACTGCTAAAATTGGGTCAAAAAAGTTAATTTTTTTACATAAAAAAATACCATATTTACCAAAAAATTTGAAAAATTAGCAAATTTCAAAGTTTCAGTTTCTCTACTTCTGTAATACATAGTAATACCCCCAAAAATTGTGATGACTTTACATTCCCCATATGTCTACTTCATGTTTGTAGCATTTTGAGAATGATATTTTATTTTTTGGGGATGTTACAAGGCTTAGAAGTTTAGAAGCAAATTTGAAATTTTTCAGAAATCTTCAAAATCCCACTTTTTATGGACCAGTTCAGGTTTAAAGTCATATTGTGAGGCTTAGATAATAGAAACCTCCCAAAAATTCTAGAAACTACACCCCTCAAGGTATTCAAAACTGTTTTTACAAACTTTGTTAACCCTTTAGGTCTTCCACAAGACATCATGGCAAATGGATATAAAATTCAAGAATTTTGATTTTTGGGAAAATTTTCCAACATAATCAATTTTTTCCAGGAATAAAACAAGGGTTAACTGCCAAACAAAACTCAATATGGGTTGCCCTTTTTCTGTAGTTTGCAGAAACACCCCATATGTGGTCGTAAACTACTGTTTGGCAAAACGGGTGGACATAGAAGGAGGGGAATACCATATGGGTTTTGCAAGGCAGATTTTGCAGGACTGGTTTTGTTTATACCATGTCCCATTTGAAGCCCCCTGTTGCACCCCTAGAATAGAAATTTCAAAAAAGTGACTCCCTCTAAGAAAGTACACCCCTCAAGGTATTCAAAACTGGGTTTACAAACTTTGTTAACACTTTAGGTGTTCCACAAGAGTTAATGGCAAATGGAGAAACAATTTAGAAATTTCTATTTTTTGGAAAATTTTCTATTTTAACCCTTACTTTATTACTGGAAAAAATGGGTTAACAGCCAAACAAAACTGAAAATGGGTTGCCCTGATTCTGTAGTTTGCAGAAACACCCCATATGTGGTTGTAAACTACTATTTGGCTAAACGGCAGGACATAGAAGAAGGGGGACGCCATATGGTTTTTGGAAGGCAGATTTTGCTGGACTGGTTTATTTACACCATGTACCCTTTCAAGACCCCTGATGCACCCTTAGAGTAGAAACTCCATAAAAGTGACCCCATCTAGGAAACTACGGGATAAGGTGGTTGTTGTTTTGGGACTATTTTAGGGGTAAATATGATTTTTGGTTGCTCTATATTACACTTTTTTGAGGCAAGGTAAAAAAAAATTTAATTCTAAAATTGTTTCTACATTCGCAATTTTGTTTTGTGGAACACCTAAAGGGTTAACATAGTTTGTAAAGTAACTTTTGAATACCTTGAGGGGTGTAGTTTCTTAGATGGGGTCACTTTTTTGGAGTTTCTAGTCTAGGCTACATCAGGGGGGGCTTCTAATGGGACATGGTGTCCAAAAAAAAAACAGTCCATCAAAATCTGCCTTCCAGAAACCATATGGAGTTCCCTTCGTTCTATGACCTGCCGTGCGGCTATATAGCCATTTACGACCACATATGGGGTGTTTCTGCAAACTACAGAATCAGGGCAATAAATATTTAGTTTTAATAGGAAAATGACCGAGCACTCATACACTTGGCAACCAGATTGACATGTGCAGAAAATATCTGGCAGGGGAGGGGGGGTCTGGGGTCTGAAAGATGGAACAAAGAAAGTTTAGATAAAAGTTATTTTTTTTATTTTATTTTTCCTAACTAATTTTGCCCTTCTTTCCCTGCCTAACGGTGCCTCTCCCTCACTGACCCTAACCTACCTGGAGGGCGATGGGTGCAGGAGGGTGATGGATTACGATTAGGGGGACTCAGGAGCTGGTGCTGGACGGTGCTGCAGGGTGCTCGTGCAGAATAGAAAGAGGAGGGGAGAGAGGAGCGCAGGAAGTTTAAATCTCGCACCTCTCTCCCCTGCACTAATCAGCACCCTGGACAGCAGCGTTCAGCACCAGGGCCAGCACCACCTCTCCAAATGTACGGACTGTGATTGGTGGTGTGTAATCATGCCACCGATCACAGTCTTTTTCCGGTTCATCGGGTCTGAATTGACCTGCGGTTTTCTGCGATCGCCAATACGGGGGGGTCAAATGACCCCCCCCCCCCCGCGTTGTTACAGGATTCCGGCTGAATGATTTCAGCCGGCATCCTGTTCCAATTAACCCCCGCGGTGCCGGAATCGCGATTTAAAGCCATGACGTACCGGTACGTCATGGGTCCTTAAGGACTCGGGAAACATGCCGTACCGGTACGTCATGCGTCCCTAAGGGGTTAAGGACCAGTTCAGGTCTGGAGTCACTTTGTGGGGCTTACATAGTAGAACCCCCCATAAATGACTCCATTGTAGAAACCACACCCCTCAAGTTACTCCAAACTGATTTTACAAACTGTTAACTAGTGTTGATCGCGAATATTCTAATCACGATTTTTTATCGCGAATATAGGCACTTCGAGAATTCGCAAAGATGTAGAATATAGTGCTATATATTCATAATCGCGAATATTCTAGATTTTCGTTTCATCAGTACCCTTACTGACTGCTTCTTGCTTGTGGGCCAATGAGAAGGCTGCAATATCTGTGTCTGAGCTTAGCAACATCCCTAGAAACCAATAGGAAAGTTGCCTACCCCATTACTATATAAAAAACTTCCCAGCAGCCATTTTATGCAGTTTTTTTGCAGAAGGTAGTTAGGTAGTGTGATAGGAGTTACTGTTTCTCTGCTGTCCATACATACATTCTACAGACATAGTGCCGTGATGTCACAACAATACTTAGTGCACCAATCAGTAATATCTACTCAGACCTGATAAAATGTGAAGTTGCATGTATTGCGCCAAAAATATGTGCATCATTAGTGCCGATTTGTGCAATCGCAAAAATAATGACTGGAGATCATGAATTCTAGAATTTGCTAATTTATTGCGAATATTATGTAAAAAATTTGCAAATATTGCCTAAGCCGCTCATCACTACTGTTAACCCTTTAGGTATTCCACAAGAATTAAAGGAAAATGGAGGTGAAATTCCAAAAATTTCACTTTTTTGGCAGATTTTCCATTTTGGTCCATTTTTTTCTTTAACGCATTGAGGGTTAACAGCCAAAGAAAACTCAATATTTATTTCCCTGATTCTGCGGTTTACAAAAACACCCCATATGTGGTCGTAAACTGCTGTAAGGGCACACGGCAGGGCGCAGAAGAAAAGGAGCACTGCATGGTTTTTGGAAGGCAGATTTTGCTGGACTGGTTTTTAGACACCATGTCTCATTTGAAGCCCCCTAGATGCACCCTACAGTAGAAACTATCAAAAAGTGACCCCATTTTGGAAACTATGGGATAAGGTGGCAGTTTTATTGGTACTATTTTGGGGTATGTTTTTTTTGTGAGGCAAGGTAACCAAAAAATGGCTGTGTTCATCTGACAGGTTAAATCATGTGCTATTTTTATAGAGCAGGTTGTTACAGATGCGATGATATCAAATATGTCTACTTTCTTTGTTTCAGTTTTACATAATAAAGCATTTTTGAAAAAAATTGTTTTTGTGTCTCCATTTTCTGAACGCCATTTTTTTTATTTTTATGCCGATCGTCTTTTGCAGGGGCTCATTTTTTGCAGGAAGAGCTGACATTTTCATTGGTACAATTTTTGGGTACATATGATTTTTTGTTCATTCATTATTACCCTTTATGGGGCAAGGTGATCAAAAAATTGTTTGTTTTGGCACAGTTTTTATTTATTTTTATTGCGTTCACCTAAAGGGGTTAGGTCATGTGATATTTTTATAGAGCAGTTCGTTACGGACGTGACAATACCTAATATGTATACTTCTTATTTTCTTATTTAAGTTTTACACAATAACAAATTTTAAAACAAAAAAAATATTATGTTTTAGTGTCTCCATAGTCTGAGAGTCATAGCTTTTATTTTTTTGGCCGATTTTCTTATGTAGGTCTCATTTTTGCGGAATGAGGTGACGGTTTGATTGGTACTATTTTGGGGGGCAAATGCCTTTTGATCGCATGGTGTTGCACTTTTTGTAATGGTAGGTGACAAAAGTCTTTTTTGGCACTGTTTTCATTTTTATTTTTTACGGTGTTCACCTGAGGGGTGGCAATACCTAATATGTATACTTTTTCTTATTTATTTAGGTTTTACACAATAATAGCATTTTTGAAACAAAAAAATTATGTTTTAGTGTCTCCATAGTCTGAGAGCCTAAGATTTTAAATTTTTTGGCCTATTGTCTTAGGTAGAGTCTATTTTTTTGCGGAATGAGGTGACGGTTCGATTGGTACTATTTTGGGGGGCATATGGCTTTTTGATCGCATGGTGTTTTTGTGATAGTAGGTGACAAAAAATTTCTTTTTTGCCACTGTTTTTATTTTTTATTTTTACAGAGTTCACCTGAAGGGTTAGGTCATGTGATATTTTTATAGAGGTGGTTGTTACAGACGCGGCAATACCAAACATGTTTAGGGTATTTTATTTTCTTCATTTTTACCCAATTCTAAATGTGCTTATATATATTTATTTTTATTTTTTTTACATATTTTTTAACACTTTTTGTACCTAGACCCACTTGGTTCTTGAATATCCAGTAGGTCTGATGGCTCTACAATACACTGCAGTACACTGTATAGTGTACTGCAGTGTATTTTCATTCATAGTAAGTCTGATCAGGCTCCTGTCTCTGGCACGACGCTGTCAGGCTTACATACCATGGCAAGCCTTGATGCCTGTGTAAGGTGTCCAGTTGCTATGGTAACCATCGGGACACTGCCACAGCAGAGCAGCGGCCCGATGGGAGGGGGGAAAGAGGGAGCTCTCTCCCTCTGTTATGATCAATCGGGACGCTGTCACAGCAGTTCAATGCCCGATGGGGAAGGGAGATTCCTCCCTGTTAACCCCTTCCATAGAGCGGTCCCTACAGACTGCAGCATGGAAGGGGTTTAACGTCCGACATCAGTGCCAGCACCGATGTCGGCCGTTACAGTAGATTGTCAGCTGTATGTTACAGCTAACAATCTACTAAGCTCGGCCATCCTGAATGATTGTGGGGGCGGGGATGGGTGGGGGGTTGGCCCCCTCAATATTACCGGGTCCCGCTCGGCCGTCCTGAAGGGGGTGTGATCGGGGCACAATAGACACAGCAGGGAAGCCCCGATCTCCTCAACACTCACTGAGGAGATCAGAGCTGTGCTGCTAAATGTTGCGGTTGGTCAGTCAAATTTGACTGACCAATCGCAGCGATCCAAAGGCAGGGACCTCACTGATTGGTCCCCTGCTGGGTGTCCGGACAGCTCAGCTGACTGTAGCACCCGTTTAGATGCCGGTGTCACCGCAAGACACTTTGATCTCATGACGTACTGTGCATGTCATGATGCAGTAGCTAACACCACATCATGACGTACACAGTACGTCATTAGTCACTAAGGGGTCAAAAAGTGCTTCCCTCACTTCCTGTATGGTACACTCTTTTTGGCTATTCTCTATGACAACTATCACCCATTATTATGAGACTATAATATATTGGCTTCAATATATTGGGGTCCGTTAGGTTTCCGCTCAGAAAATGATTTTGGAGTGGAGACAAAAGTTGTGCACACAGGACTTTTGTCTCCGATTCAAAAATCTTCCTCTGAGCGGAAACCTAACGGACCCCATTATAGTCTATGGGGTGTATAGGCTCAGTTTGACTCAGTTATGTGCTAAATCCGTCCTTTCTGTTCTCCTGCTCCTATAACAGAGCAGGAGAACAGAAAGGCTGAAAGCTGATGTGAACTCAGCCTTAAATGAAAATGGTTGAAACTCAGCAATTGTCTAATACAGTACACATTGATTTTCAGAGTAGCAGTGGTTCAGTGGACACTGAACTGCTGTCATAAATGACAACTTTTTTTCTGGTGATACTATATATTCAAGGTGTAGCTGAAGAAATACTCTAGTCCTGATTTATCAACAGGGGACAATTTGAAGTTTATTTGTTTGTGTAAAGGTAGCGATCCATGTGCCAAATTTATGAAAGCGGTACACAGCACTTGTTGAGTTTAGCACAGGCAAACTATCACAATATGACTTATTTTCACCTTCTACAATCAAGCAGATTGGCTCCACATGATATATCCACAACCTGATTCAGAACCTCACTTTGGCTCCACTCTTACAATCAATATGTTTCACTCAGCCGTATCTTTTGCTTAATAGTCATAGGTGAGAAATAAATAGTATTCATTTCTTCTGAAGCCCAGGTTGCACTTTCAATTAATTTTATTATTTATATACATATCATAGTTTCCGTATATACTTTTTCTTTGAGAACTCTGAGCTGATCTCTATCCCATGCTGGGGTTAAATGAAATTTGTAATTTCAATGTGTTTCTATGTATCTATGTAACAGGTTTTTAAATACTAAATACGTTTTTATATTTTTGGAAGTGTATATTTTATATAAAAATACTTGTAAATAACGTAACATAGGTAGAGCGTACTGAAGGAGCCTGATTACATCCCATGATCACTCATGAGTAAGGGGGCGAGACCTCCAAATCTTTGCGCAGCATGGGAAAGAGATCAGCTCAGAGTTCTCAAAGAAAAAGTATATGCGGAAACTATGATATGTATATAAAGAATAAAAGAAATTGAAAGTGCAACCTGGGCTTCAGAACAAGTACTATTTATTTCTCACCTATGACTATTGAGCAAAAGATACGGCCGAGTGAAACATATTGATTCTTTTTACCTTCCACAGCTACGGCAGGTCAGGAGTGAAGTGTAGGTGAGACAATTTTTGGAACTTTCCCTGTGATAAATAAGGCCAAAATCCAACATTCTCCACATGAACATCCACAAAACAGCTGGATTTCCGAAAATTCGCAATATACTCTAAAACAGGGATCAGCAACCTTTGGCACTCCAGCTGTTGTGAAACTACAATTCCCAGCATGCTTCATTCATTTCTATGTGAATTCTTAGAAGAGCAGAGCAAGTATGCATGCTGGGTGTTGTAGTATCACAACAGCCGGAGTTGCCTACTCTTGCTCTAAGATAACCCAGGGCCTGTATTTCCTGCTATTCTGCAAGTTTCTTAAGACCCTTTACACTGTTCAATTGAGCAAACAAATGTTGGAAAGGAAGCAATCCTTCCCGACAATTGTTTGCTCGTCAGTGAAAGAGACCACTGCATTTACATGCAACAATCTCCTCCACAGTATGGGCCATCGCCCGGCCCCATACAGAATTGTTTGCCAGCAGTCCTGTTTTGATGGCACTGCTACCGGCAAACAATGATTTAGGTGTTTGCCTGAACAATCTTATTACACGATGAAAGAGCTTGTTAATGATGATCTGCCTGATGCTGCCTTGGAAGTGTAAAGGGGCCATTAGATTTCTCCCATTTGTGGAAAGAGTTTGATAAAAATGCAGTATTAGGGAAACAGCCACCATTTCAATCTAGCTCTTGGACAGTTTGCCTATGTCTATTATTACTTAGCCTTCTCTTTTATCTTTTTCTCATAATCATCATCAGTATTACCTTATTTTTTACATTGATTAATCAAAATAGCATTAATAAAACAAGTAACAATGGAAGTCATTATCTACTACCATACCTAACAGTCCCCCATCATCCTTGCTGTACAATCTAAATCAATCATCTACAGACGACTTATTTTCATATAAGATTTGGAGCCAGCTCCTGTTTGCATTTCTTTCCCCTCAGCTAATTTTTCCTTCACTTGAGAATCTGTAAAATAAATTGGATAAAGTACAATTAATGCTTCAGTGGTGTTTTTGGTAAAACATGTGGTTATGTTAATAGTGTTTATACATTTGAGTAGCTATTTATATAGTTATGCTTCTGCCTGAGACTTATTCCGTAAGTGGTCTCCAATAATAATTTTTTTGTGCCTGCTTATAATTGCTTATAAAAATTGTATGACACTGATGTCTGGAGTATTAGATGGAATTAGATGGAAAAAAATACCAAAACATAAGCAAATAAAGCTTGAGCATTTCTCAATGGACTTTTCACATACTGGGCATACCTGTGTTTCACCTATAGTGCTTACAATAATTGCTCTCCACATAATCTGACCTATTTAGCAGGAAGTGGACGTGAGCTGAACTTTCTTTAGCTTTACACTACGCAGCATTAAAAATTGATGGTCTAGTGATCTTTCACAACAGTTTCTATTCAAAATGAAACATGCTTTTGGCATCCGGTTTAGGGTTGTCATCTTTGATTTAACGACGGCAAACCATTTAGATGGTTGTGTCAATAAATATTTCTTCCGGTTTATGAAGAACAGCTGAAAGGTGGACTCAGAAAGCCCTTCACTAAAAGAACAACTATAAAAGTGAACAAGTTACCAGTTTGAGAGCCCTTATAATACTTTCTGACAGAAAGGCATATATGTATATATAGACACAACACAATTTCGACATAGTCAGAGGTTTAAACAACAGCTACTGAAATAAAACTGATCATTTAGGCTCTTAATTGTAACTGACAAAATATATTGTACTGACCCTTATTATCCCTTCACAGGCAAACTACCTAGTATGTAATATGTATGTGTTATGTAGGTTGAACATTGCTTTTTTTTATGTAACTAAAATTCTTTCCTATGTTCAATGAGACATACATATACAGAAATGTAATATATATATATATATATATATATATATATATATATATATATATATATGAAAAGAAATCAGGGCAGCACTCCTGGTAGTCGGGTATGGGTGCCAGCGCCGAAAAACACCTTACCAAGGTGTACAATATAGGATAAAGAAAGACACCGCAGCACATCCGTTTGGTGAAAAAAAGTGGGACCCTTTATTCACCTGTGCGACGTTTCGGTCCGCTTACTGGGACCATTCTCAACCAATACAGCATTGTGGGAACTGTAAACATTTTATGCAGTCATAGTCAATTAGCATACACAAGTGACAATCAATAAAATATACAAAATACAAAAGATATAGTAAATATCAAAAGAATACAAATGTGACAGGCCCGGAAGGTAGTTGAGATCAAAGCCGTGATCGGCATACATGAAGCTTCCAGGTATACATATTAGTCA
>NC_053390.1:613428659-613488601 GCF_905171765.1 Bufo bufo
AGGAGAGCCTCTGCTTTGGACTCCAAGTCCAGTTTCTTAAGATCAGGAGTTCCATCAGAATTGTGCGTAACATTCTTGCTCCCTGTGCAAAGCCATAACAAAAGGACTCCGTAGGCATACACATCAGAGGAAGCTGAAGCTGGTTGCCCCAATTTTAATTCAGGAGCAGTAAACAGCGGGAAGCAAATAGAGGTGGCTGAACTCCGCTGCTCTG
This sequence comes from Bufo bufo, assembly GCF_905171765.1. Lineage (NCBI taxonomy): Eukaryota > Metazoa > Chordata > Amphibia > Anura > Bufonidae > Bufo > Bufo bufo. The sequence continues at coordinate 613,428,874 of NC_053390.1, forward strand.
TATCTCTTGTGAAGTCAATGTCTCCAACTCTGCCCCTCTCGCAATTTACAGCAAATACATTATTTTCATGTAGAGATCCAAGAATTATGTTGGAGGCATGTAGTGTATACAAGCCATGTGCGACCCCTCTCATCACTCTCACGCTGTTCTGCACCTGGTTTGCCTGGGCGAACGGAGTCACACTAAAGGCTACACTACACTAAAGGCTTTTCAACATATAACATCGGTTCATACAGAACAAAGTCTACAATAACCTATCAATTTTCCCAGCAAAATTTTTTCCCACTTTCACACTACACTAAAGGTTTTCCAACATATAACATCGGTACAAACAGAAAAATGTCTACAATAACCTATCAATTTTCACAACAACATTTTTTCCCACTTTTACACTACACTAAAGGCTTTTCAACATATAACATCAGTTTATACAGAAAAGAACAAAGTCTACAATCCCCCATCAATTTTCACAACATCGGTATTCATTCGTAATTCGATCCATACCGCAAAAAGGGCTTTAGAATATATAACTACACCGCTGACCGGCAATTAGGCCCTAAATTTTTTCAACTTTTCCACTACACTAAAGGCTTTTCAACATATAAGTGCAACGCTGAACGGTGAATATATTTTTTTCTTGCCACAAATACAGGGCAAAAAGAGCTTTAGAATATATAACTGCACCGCTGAATGGCAATTAGGCCCTCATTTTTTCCACTTTTACACTACACTAAAGGCTTTTTTTTTTAACAAATTTTATTTTTATATATTTTGTACCTGTTCAATGTCCTGATGTTTTTCTATATACACTAAAGGCTTTTCAACATATAAGTGCAACGCTAAACGGCGAATGTATTTTTCTTTTGCCACTAATACAGGGCAAAAAGGGCTTTAGAATATATAACTGCACCGCTTAACGGCAAATATATTTTTTCTTTTTCCGCTAATACACGTCACAAAAGGCTTTACCACAGATAACTGCACCACTGAGCGGCAAATAAATTTTTTCTTTTTTCCGCTAATACACATCACAAAAGGCTTTACCACAGATAAGTGCACCGCTGAACGGCAAATATATTTTACTTTTGCCACTAATACACGACAAAAAGGGCTGTAATTTTAGCACTTCTCCACACAATGGCTAATAAGCCCTTTTTTTCTACTAATACAGTCCTGATCAAAAGTTCAAGACCACTTGAAAAATGGCAAAAAATCATATTTAGCATGGCTGGATCTTAAAAAGGTTCCAAGTAGAGCTTAAACATGCAACAAGAAGAAATGGGAGTGAGACAAAACATTTTTTGAGCATTCAATTTAATGAAAACAATGAATAAACTGAAACAACCTGTTTTTCAGCTGATCAAAAGTTTAGAACCACATGCCTTTAAAAGGCCAAATCTGTGCAAAGATGTGGATTCATTGTCATTTTCTGTCAGGTAGTCACACGTTGTGATGGCAAAGGCAAAAAAGCTCTCCCTTTTTGAACGTGGTCGGGTTGTTGAACTGCATAAGCAGGGTCTCTCACAGCGCTCCATCGCTGCTGAGGTGGGACGCAGTAAGACAGTCATTTGGAATTTCTTAAATGATCCTGAGGGTTATGGAACAAAAAAGTCAAGTGGAAGACCTCAAAAAATTCTATCAGCACTGAGCCGGAGGATCCAATTGGCTGTCCATCAAGACACTGGACAATCCTCGACTCAAATTAAGGCCCTTACTGGTGCTGACTGCAGCCCCATAACCATCAGACAGCATCTGAGACTGAAGGGCTTCAAAAACAAAAAACGTCTTCAAAGACCTCGTCTCCTTGAACGAAAAAAGAACTGCTCTTTTGGACTTTGAAAGAGAGCACCAAACATGGGACATTCAAAGGTGGAAGAAAGTTTTATTCTCTGATGAGAAAAAATGTAAACTTGATGGTCCTGATGGTTTCCAACGTTACTGGCATGACAAGCAGATCCCACCTGAGATGTTTTCTATGCGCCACAGTGGAGGGGGCGGCATAATGGTCTGGGGTGCTTTTTCCGTCAGTTGAACAATGGAGCTTCAGGAAGTGCAGGGGCGTCAAACGGCCGCTGGCTATGTCCAGATGTTGCAGAGAGCATTCCTCACGACTGAGGGCACTCGTCTGTGTGGTAACGATTGGGTTTTTCAACAGGACAACGCTACAGTACACAATGCCCGCAGGACAAGGGACTTCTCCCAGGAGAATAACATCACTCTTTTGGCCCATCCTGCGTGTTCCCCTGATCTAAATCCAATTGAGAACCTTTGAGGATGGATGGCAAGGGAAGTTTACAAAAATGGACAACAGTTCCAGACAGTAGATGGCCTTCGTGCGGCCGTCTTCACCACTTGGAGAAATGTTCCCACTCACCTCATGGAAATGCTTGCATCAAGTATGCCGAAACAAATTTTTGAAGTGATAAACAATAACGGCGGAGCTACTCATTACTGAGTTCATGTTTGGAAGTTGGATTTCTGTTTTGGGGGGGTTTGGTTTTTTTTTGGAGGTGTGGTCCTAAACTTTTGATCAGCTGAAAAACAGCCTGTTTCAGTTTATTCGTTGTTTTCATTAAATTAAATGCTCAAAAAATGTTTTGTCTCACTCCCATTTCTTCTTGTTGCATCTTGAAGCTCTACTTGGAACCTTGTTAAGATCCAGCCATGCTAAATATGATTTTTTGCCATTTTTCAAGTGGTCTTAAACTTTTGATCAGGACTGTACAAGCCAAAAAATGCTTTAGAACATATAACTGCACTGCACAAGGGCAAATAGGATGTATAAATATTGCCTTGTGATTAGAGTTGAGCGAACACCTGGATGTTCGGGTTCGAGAAGTTCGGCCGAACTTCACGGAAATGTTCGGGTTCGGGATCCGAACCCGAACCGAACTTCGTCCCGAACCCCATTGAAGTCAATGGGGACCCGAACTTTTGGGCACTAAAAAGGCTGTAAAACAGCCCAGGAAAGAGCTAGAGGGCTGCAAAAAGGCAGCAACATGTAGGTAAATCCCCTGCAAACAAATGTGGATAGGGAAATGAATTAAAATAAAAATTAAAAAAATAAAAATGACCCAATATCAATTGGACAGAGGTCCCATAGCAGAGAATCTGGCTTCACGTCAGCAGAGAATCAGTCTCTTCATGCCATAGCAAAGAATCTGGCTTCATGTCGGCACAGAATCAGTCTCTTCATGCCATAGCAGAGAATCTGGCTTCATGTCAGCACAGAATCAGTCTTCATGTCATAGCAGAGAATCAGGCTTCACGTCACCCACCACTGGAACAGGCCACTGTCACACATTTAGGCCCCGGCACCCAGACAGAGGAGAGCGGTCCCGTAACAGAGAATCTGGCCTTATGTCAGCGCAGAATCTGTCTTCATGTCATAGCAGAGAATCAGGCTTCACGTCACCCACCACTGGAACAGGCCACTGTCACACATTTAGGCCCCGGCACCCAGACAGAGGAGAGAGGTCCTGTAACAGAGAATCTGGCCTTATGTCAGCACAGAATCTGTCTTCATGTCATAGCAGAGAATCAGGCATCACGTCACCCACCACTGGAACAGGCCACTGTCACACATTTAGGCCCAGGCACACAGGCAGAGGAGAGAGGTCCCGTAACAGAGAATCTGGCCTTATGTCAGCGCAGAATCAGTCTTCATGTCATAGCAGAGAATCAGGCTTCACGTCACCCACCACTGGAACAGGCCACTGTCACACATTTAGGCCCAGGCACCCAGGCAGAGGAGAGAGGTCCCGTAACAGAGAATCTGGCCTTATGTCAGCACAGAATAAGTCTTCATGTCATAGCAGAGAATCAGGCTTCACGTCACCCACCACTGGAACAGGCCACTGTCACACATTTAGGCCCCGGCACCCAGACAGAGGAGAGGTTCATTCAACTTTGGGTTGCCCCGCAATATAATGGTAAAATGAAATTAAAAATAGTATTGAATGAGGAAGTGCCCTGGAGTAGAATAATATATTGTTAAGGGGAGGTAGTTAATATCTAATCTGCACAAGGGATGGACAGGTCCTGTGGGATCCATGCCTGGTTCATTTTTATGAACGTCAGCTTGTCCACATTGGCTGTAGACAGGCGGCTGCGTTTGTCTGTAATGACGCCCCCTGCCGTGCTGAATACACGTTCAGACAAAACGCTGGCCGCCGGGCAGGCCAGCACCTCCAAGGCATAAAAGGCTAGCTCTGGCCACGTGGACAATTTGGAGACCCAGAAGTTGAATGGGGCCGAACCATCAGTCAGTACGTGGAGGGGTGTGCACAGGTACTGTTCCACCATGTTAGTGAAATGTTGCCTCCTGCTAACACGTTCCGTATCAGGTGGTGGTGCACTTAGCTGTGGCGTGTTGACAAAACTTTTCCACATCTCTGCCATGCTAACCCTGCCCTCAGAGGAGCTGGGCGTGACACAGCTGCGTTGGCGACCTCTTGCTCCTCCTCTGCCTTCGCCTTGGGCTTCCACTGGTTCCCCTGTGACATTTGGGAATGCTCTCAGTAGCGCGTCTACCAACGTGCGCTTGTACTCGCGCATCTTCCTATCACGCTCCAGTGTAGGAAGTAAGGTGGGCACATTGTCTTTGTACCGGGGATCCAGCAGGGTGGCAACCCAGTAGTCCGCACACGTTAAAATGTGGGCAACTCTGCTGTCGTTGCGCAGGCACTGCAGCATGTAGTCGCTCATGTGTGCCAGGCTGCCCAGAGTTAAGGACAAGCTGTCCTCTGTGGGAGGCGTTTCGTCATCGTCCTGTGTTTCCCCCCAGCCACACACCAGTGATGGGCCCGAGCTGCTTTGGGTGCCACCCCGCTGTGAACATGCTTCATCCTCATCCTCCTCCACCTCCTCCTCATCCTCGTCCTCCTCGTCCTCCAGTAGTGGGCCCTGTCTGGCCACATTTGTACCTGCCCTATGGTGTTGCAAAAAACCACCCTCTGAGTCACTTCGAAGAGACTGGCCTGAAAGTGCTAAAAATGACCCCTCTTCCTCCTCTTCCTCCTGGGCCACCTCCTCTTCCATAATCGCCCTAAGTGTTTTCTCAAGGAGACATAGAAGTGGTATTGTAACGCTGATAACGGCGTCATCGCCACTGGCCATGTTGGTGGAGTACTCGAAACAGCGCAACAGGGCACACAGGTCTCGCATGGAGGCCCAGTCATTGGTGGTGAAGTGTGTCTGATCCACAGTGCGACTGAACTGTGCATGCTGCAGCTGAAACTCCACTATGGCCTGCTGCTGCTCGCACAGTCTGTCCAGCATATGCAAGGTGGTCGCATATGAGGCGGTGAGCGGGAAGGCGGAAGTTATGCTGTAGCGCAGACAGGCGAGCAGCAGCAGGGTGTGAACGCCGGAAGCGCGAACAGACGGCCCGCACTTTATGCAGCAGCTCTGACATGTCGGGGTAGTTGCGAATGAACTTCTGCACCACCAAATTCAGCACATGCGCCAGGCAAGGGATGTGCGTCAAACCGGCTAATCCCAGAGCTGCAACGAGATTTCGCCCATTATCGCACACCACTAGGCCGGGCTTGAGGCTCACCGGCAGCAACCACTCGTCGGTCTGTTGTTCTATACCCCGCCACAACTCCTGTGCGGTGTGGGGCCTGTCCCCCAAACATATGAGTTTCAGAATGGCCTGCTGACGTTTACCCCGTGCTGTGCTGAAGTTGGTGGTGAAGGTGTGTGGCTGACTGGATGAGCAGGTGGAAGAAGAGGAGGAGGAAGCTGAGTAGGAGGAGGAGGAGACAGGAGGCAAAGAATGTTGCCCTGCGATCCTTGGCGGCGGAAGGACGTGCGCCAAACAGCTCTCCGCCTGGGGCCCAGCCACCACTACATTTACCCAGTGTGCAGTTAGGGAGATATAGCGTCCCTGGCCGTGCTTACTGGTCCACGTATCTGTGGTTAGGTGGACCTTGCCACAGATGGCGTTGCGCAGTGCACACTTGATTTTATCGGACACTTGTTTGTGCAGGGAAGGCACGGCTCTCTTGGAGAAGTAGTGGCGGCTGGGAACAACATACTGTGGGACAGCAAGTGACATGAGCTGTTTGAAGCTGTGTGTGTCCACCAGCCTAAATGACAGCATTTCATAGGCCAGTAGTTTAGAAATGCTGGCATTCAGGGCCAGGGATCGAGGGTGGGAATTTACACTTTCTCTCAAATGTTTGTGAGATGGAGAGCTGAACGCTGCCGTTTGACATGGTTGAGATGCTTGGTGACGCAGGTGGTGGTGTTGGTGGTACATCCCATGTTTGCTGGGCGGCAGGTGCCAACGTTCCTCCAGAGGCAGAGGAAGAGGCCGAGGCGGCGGCAGCAGCAGCAGAAGAGGCCGAGGCGGCGGCAGCAGCAGAAGAGGCCGAGGCGGCAGCAGCAGAAGAGGCAGCAGGGGGAGCCTGAGTGACTTCCTTGTTTTTAAGGTGTTTACTCCACTGCAGTTCATGCTTTGCATGCAGGTGCCTGGTCATGCAGGTTGTGCTAAGGTTCAGAACGTTAATGCCTCGCTTCAGGCTCTGATGGCACAGCGTGCAAACCACTCGGGTCTTGTCGTCAGCACATTGTTTGAAGAAGTGCCATGCCAGGGAACTCCTTGAAGCTGCCTTTGGGGTGCTCGGTCCCAGATAGCGGCGGTCAGTAGCAGGCGGAGTCTCTTGGCGGCGGGTGTTCTGATTTTGCCCACTGCTTCCTCTTTTGCTACGCTGTTGGCTCGGTCTCACCACTGCCTTTTCCTCCGAACTCTGAAAGTCAGTGGCACGACCTTCATTCCATGTGGGGTCTAGGACCTCATCGTCCCCTGCATCGTCTTCCACCCAGTCTTGACCCCTGACCTCCTGTTCAGTCTGCACACTGCAGAAAGACGCAGCAGTTGGCACCTGTGTTTCGTCATCATCAGAGACGTGCTGAGGTGGTATTCCCATGTCCTCATCATCAGGAAACATAAGTGGTTGTGCGTTAGTGCATTCTATCTCTTCCACCCCTGGTGAAGAGCTAGGTGGATGCCCTTGGGAAACCCAGGCAGCAGAGTCTTCAAACAGCATAAGAGACTGCTGCATAACTTGAGGCTCAGACAGTTTCCCTGATATGCATGGGGGTGATGTGACAGACTGATGGGCTTGGTTTTCATGCGCCATCTGTGCGCTTTCTGCAGAAGACTGGGTGGGAGATAATGTGAACGTGCTGGATGCACTGTCGGCCACCCAATTGACTAATGCCTGTATCTGCTCAGGCCTTACCATCCTTAGAACGGCATTGGGCCCCACCAAATATCCCTGTAAATTCTGGCGGCTACTGGGACCTGAGGTAGTTGGTACACTAGGACGTGTGGCGGTTGCAGAACGGCCACGTCCTCTCCCAGCACCAGAGGGTCCACTAACACCACCATGACCATGTCCAAGTCCGCGTCCGCGTCCCTTATTAGATGTTTTCCTCATTGTTCCCATTCACCACAATTTTGAGAATAGCAAATTTGGGAATAGTTTTTCAACCCAGAAAAAAAAATGTGCTTTTACGGTCACTACAAATAACTTGACCAGCTAAAACAGTACAGATTTGCTTGAATAGAAATGTGAGACCTGTTTTTTTTTTGCACTGTGTGACAGGTTAAGGTTTAATCACAGAATCAGACTTCTATCTGCACGGTAGCGTGTGTCTTAGGTTTTTCTGAATGACACTATCAGTACCTTCAATGTAAGATATCCTTTTTGTGATAGATTTCAAGTAGGCCTCAAATACCAGAAACTAGTTATTTTGAGAATGGCAAATTTGGGAATAGTTTTTCAACCCAGAAAAAAAAGTGTGCTTTTACGTTCACTACAAATAACTTGACCAGCTAAAACAGTACAGATTTGCTTGAATAGAAATGTGAGACCTGTTTTTTTTTGCACTGTGTGACAGGTTAAGGTTTAATCTCAGAATCAGACTTCTATCTGCACGGTAGCGTGCGTCTTAGGTTTTTCTGAATGACACTATCAGTACCTTCAATGTAAGATATCCTTTTTGGGATAGATTTCAAGTAGGCCTCAAATACCAGAAACTAGTTATTTTGAGAATGGCAAATTTGGGAATAGTTTTTCAACCCAGAAAAAAAAAAAGGGCTTTTACGGTCGCTACAAATAACTTGACCAGCTAAAACAGTACAGATTTGCTTGAATAGAAATGTGAGACCTGTTTTTTTTTGCACTGTGTGACAGGTTAAGGTTTAATCTCAGAATCAGACTTCTATCTGCACGGTAGCGTGTGTCTTAGGTTTTTCTGAATGACACTATCAGTACCTTCAATGTAAGATATCCTTTTTGGGATAGATTTCAAGTAGGCCTCAAATACCAGAAACTAGTTATTTTGAGAATGGCGAATTTGGGAATAGTTTTTCAACCCAGAAAAAAAAGTGTGCTTTTACGGTCACTACAAATAACTTGACCAGCTAAAACAGTACAGATTTGCTTGAATAGAAATGTGAGACCTGTTTTTTTTTGCACTGTGTGACAGGTTAAGGTTTAATCTCAGAATCAGACTTCTATCTGCACGGTAGCGTGTGTCTTAGGTTTTTCTGAATGACACTATCAGTACCTTCAATGTAAGATATCCTTTTTGGGATAGATTTCAAGTAGGCCTCAAATACCAGAAACTAGTTATTTTGAGAATGGCAAATTTGGGAATAGTTTTTCAACCCAGAAAAAAAAAGGGCTTTTACGGTCGCTACAAATAACTTGACCAGCTAAAACAGTACAGATTTGCTTGAATAGAAATGTGAGACCTGTTTTTTTTTTGCACTGTGTGATAGGTTAAGGTTTAATCTCAGAATCAGACTTCTATCTGCACGGTAGCGTGTGTCTTAGGTTTTTCTGAATGACACTATCAGTACCTTCAATATAAGATATCCTTTTTGGGTTAGATTTCAAGTAGGCCTCAAATACCAGAAACTAGTTATTTTGAGAATGGCAAATTTGGGAATAGTTTTTCAACCCAGAAAAAAAAAAGGGCTTTTACGGTCGCTACAAATAACTTGACCAGCTAAAACAGTACAGATTTGCTTGAATAGAAATGTGAGACCTGTTTTTTTTTGCACTGTGTGACAGGTTAAGGTTTAATCTCAGAATCAGACTTCTATCTGCACGGTAGCGTGTGTCTTAGGTTTTTCTGAATGAAACTATCAGTACCTTCAATGTAAGATATCCTTTTTGGGATAGATTTCAAGTAGGCCTCAAATACCAGAAACTAGTTATTTTGAGAATGGCAAATTTGGGAATAGTTTTTCAAACCAGAAAAAAAAAAAGTGCTTTTACGGTCACTACAAATAACTTGACCAGCTAAAACAGTACAGATTTGCTTGAATAGAAATGTGAGACCTGTTTTTTTTTGCACTGTGTGACAGGTTAAGGTTTAATCTCAGAATCAGACTTCTATCTGCACGGTAGCGTGTGTCTTAGGTTTTTCTGAATGACACTATCAGTACCTTCAATGTAAGATATCCTTTTTGGGATAGATTTCAAGTAGGTCTCATATACCAGAAACTAGTTATTTTGAGAATGGCAAATTTGGGAATAGTTTTTCAACCCAGAACAAAAAGTGTGCTTTTACGGTCACTACAAATAACTTGACCAGCTAAAACAGTACAGATTTGGTTGAATAGAAATGTCAGGTCTATTTTTTAGGCGCTGGGTGACAGGCTCAACTTGCCCCTGATGTAGTATATGGCCAAAAAATAACCACACTGTTGATGGTTAAATGCACTTGGGTGACACAGGCTCAGCCTGCACCAGATGTAGTATATGGCCAAAAAATAATCAGACTGTTGATGGTTAAATGCACTTCGGTGACACAGACTCAGCCTGCAGCTGATGTAGTATATGGCCAAAAAATAACCAGACTGTTGATGGTTAAATGCACTTCGGTGACACAGGCTCAGCCTGCAGCTGATGTAGGATATAGCACAAAATAACCACACTATTGATGGTTAAATACACTTGGTGATAGCTTGTGCTGGCGCACCACAAGTCACAAAATGGCCGCCGATCACCCCAGAAAAAAAGTGATCTAAAAACGCTCTGGGCAGCCTCAAAAAAGTGAGCAAGTCAATACTAGCACTTCAATGATCCACAGCTGCAGATCGATCACAGAATGAAGTCTTTTGGAGGAGTTAATCACTGCCTAATCTCGCCCTAACGTCGCAGCTGCAACCTCTCCCTATGCTTCAATCAGCAGAGTGACGTGCAGCGCAACGTGACCCAAGCTTATATAGAGGCTGGGTCACATGCTGCACTGGCCAATCACAGCCATGCCAATAGTAGGCAAGGCTGTGATGGTCTCTTGGGGCAAGTAGTATGACGCTTGTTGATTGGCTGCTTTGCAGCCTTTCAAAAAGCGCCAAGAAAGCGCCGAACACCGAACCCGAACACGGACTTTTACGAAAATGTTCGGGTTCGGGTCCGTGTCACGGACACCCCAAAATATATACAGTTCGGGTTCGCTCATCCCTACTTGTGATAAACCCTGTTAATGGCTGTATCAAACAGCGCTTGTACCCTAATAAGAACGATTTGATGGAATTACAGAGCTGTATAATGTCAATTTAGATCCCCAGTCAGTGCTGCAAGGTGTAATAGGAATGTTCCTATTACCCAGGCTGTAACCTCCCCTACTCCTACTGAACCCTTTTCAACATAAATGCTGTGGAATGATTCCTCCCTATCCTTCCCCTAAACCTTGAATAATCTTTCCCTGCACTTGTAAATCGTTTTTTTTTAGCACAATGACGTTTTTTCTAACACTGTCCCTAGCACCTGCTGACATCTCTCCCTGCACTAAGTACACTGGTATATGGCAGAATCTGGGATGGCTGCCGCTATTTATAGGGCTGTGACTTCACAGGGCTGGCTGGCTGCTGATTGGCTGCATGCATGGGTGATCCCGCCTTCCTAGAGTTCCTTTCTCCATGTCCTCACACGTGCAGCAGCCATTTTATGAAAAAATGTGATTCGTTAAGACGAAGCGCGAGGAAATTTGACTTCGGTGCGAATAGAATTTTTTCTGAAATTCGGATCGAATTCCACTTCGTCAGTTTCGATTCGCTCATCTCTAATAACATCTTTCTCTCAGAGTAGTTGTAAACTAAGGCTACTTTCACACTCGTGTTTTGGGACGGATCCGTCATGGATCTGCAAAAACGGATCCGTTACAATAATACAACCGCATGCACGGATCCGTTTGTATTATCTGTAACATAGCCAAGATGGATCCGTCATGAACTCCATTGAAAGTCAATGGGAGACGGATCCGTTTTCTATTGTGCCAGATTGTGTCAGAGAAAACGGATACGTCCCCATTGACTTACATTGTGTGTCAGGACGGATCCATCTTGCTCTGCACCACATGGCAGACATAAAAACGCTGCAGGCAGCATTTTGGTGTCCGACTCCAGAGCGGAATGGTGACTGAACGGAGCCAAATTGATACATTCTGAGTGGATCCTTTTCCATTCAGAATGCATTAGGGCAAAACTGATCCGTTTTGAACCGCTTCTCAGACCCCATGACGGATCTCACAAACAGAAAGCCAAAACGCGAGTGTGAAAGTAGCATAACAATGATTTGTTTTACTGGAGTTTTATCTCCCTGGGTTGACTGCTAAAGAAGGACAATATTTTGGATTTTATCTTCAACAGAATAGCAATGCCAAAATTTAAATGAAAAACATCACAAATTCTTTAAAAAAAATGTTTTCTATAAATATTGAGTTTAAAATAATACAGACAGAAGTATCCCTTTAATGAGTACTTGTGTTATACATAAAGTTAGATGGACAGTCTTCATGTCTGTTGTGCTGTTATAGCTATTGATTCTTTTGGACCAGTGCCAAACAGACTGTTGAATAGACTATAATCTTTTATTACTGTTACTAGTTCCACTTCAGAGGCCATAACACCCCGATTTCTTCACATTCGACAATGTCTTGAGAAAAAGAGAAAAAATGCTGCCTGAGGAACACTGATGAGGTGTCTACTGAAGAGAAATCTTTAATTCATACTAGCTCGACATCTGAGTCTATTGCATGTATTTGTAGAGCGGCAAATATGCAAATGTATGTAGATTCTGCCACCCATGTTTTGTGTGGTCATCAAGTAAATTCGTCTTTTGTATATTGTTGTAGATACACACATTAATTTCATATTTAAGGTTCTTCAAATAGATAAAATGCACATTTTCTCAAGAGATATTGATAATTTAAATGACATCATGAATTTATTGTGAGTGAAATATGTGAAGTTAGTTTTGGCGGGCCTGCATTTGAGAACTTTGTGCTAAATTTAGCAATTTGCATCAATTTTATTTATTGGTTGCATCTTTACACCCTATACTTTTGTCTAGAAATGCAACTCGTTTTTAGTTTTTTTTTACACCACTTCCTACTGGAGTGAGTTTAAGACATTTTTTTTTTAAGTTTTTAAAAAGTTGGAGTAATAAATCTAGAGAGAAACTCATTCACATAGCTATCCACACCTACTTTTCCAAACTGGAGTGAGTCATGTAAAAATACAAAAAGTCACAAAAGTGGTCCTAAAAAGTCACAAACCCCTTTTTTGCAACCTTTTGCAGACATAATTCTGGAGTGCAGGGCTGATAAACTTCCCCTATGTGCTCTCAAGGATAATATTTTCTCTCTCTTTAAATGAGAGTCTCACTAAAACAACCCCTCTGACCACATACAATGGTTATTCAGCACTGCCAGTGAACAAAAAATAAATAAAATTAACAATGGTCAAATGCAATTGATTTCATTGATTTAATTCATTACTATATGGCATCTTATTAGGCTACTTTCACATCTACGTCTAGCTGTACCTGATTATGTTGGGAATCGGCTGGACAAGAACCACTACATGCAGCGAAGATCACAAAGCAGAGACAACAACACGAGATCTTCACTGCATCAGCACAAGTGTGAGATTTCAGGATCAGGCATTGGAGCAGAGATGCTGGGCCCTGTTAGGAGTGGCAACGTGAAGAGACAGAGGTGAAGCGATGCTCCAAGGGGCTATGCCAGCCCCTCGGTGCCTCAAGAACCTAATTTGCATATAACGAAAAATAGGAATTTTTCTGCATTGCTAATACTGATTGCAAAGAGAAAGGGGTAATTTTAATCATCATGATCAGTATGCCTGGTTGAATAGGGTAGATCATAGTGACACATGATACTAGATCGGAGCAGACCGGGATCGAATGTGCAGTAGCCTCACTTGTTAAAATGTCAAGGGGCTTTATTTCCCCTTTGATATGTCAGCTCCAGTTACAAGAGAAATCAGCAATAAAAATTCAATATTTAAACGCCCCCAAAGGTCACATGAGTGCAAAATTTAGAAAAAAAATAAATGACAAAATAAAAAACAAAAAATGCAGACACCTATGGTGACCAAAAACTATGTATTCCTCTTTATCAAAATGACTGTTAGGGTCCATTCACACGTCCGCAAAATGGGTCCGCATCCGTTCCACAATTTTGCGGAACAGGTGCGGACCCATTAATTTTCAATGGGGCGGGATGTGCTGTCCGCATCCGCATTTGTGGATCCGCATTTCCATTCCGCACTTCCGTTCCACAAAAAAATAGAACATGTCCTATTCTAGTCTGCAATTGTGGACAAGAAAAGCCATTTTCTATGAGAGTGCCGGCGATGTGTGGTCCGCAAAATGCGGAACGCACATTGCCAGTGTTCGTGTTTTGCGGATCCGCAATTTTCAGATCTGCAAAACACATACGGACGTGTGAATGGACCCTTATGGAAAGGGGACATCATTTTTAAAAAAAAGTATTCTAACTGCAATTTGTGCACAAAAAATATTTTCTCCCTTTTTGAGGGTATGAAAAATAAAAACAAAAAGTTAAAATAAAAATTACATAAAATAAATCTATATGTATCATCAAAAACAAGGCACATACATTATTTACATAACTGAACTGAAAGAAAGTTAGGCCCCTTTCACACGGGCGAGATTTCCGCGCGGGTGCAATGCGTGAGGTGAACGCATTGCACCCGCACTGAATCCGGACCCATTCATTTCTATGGGGCTGTGCACATGAGCGTTGATTTTCACGCATCACACGTGAAAATCATAGCATGCTCCTCTTTGTGCGTTTTTCACGTAACGCAGGCCCCATAGAAAAAAATCGGGTAGCGTGAAAATCGCAAGCCTCCGCAAGCAAGTGCGGATGCGGTGCGATTTTCACGCACAGTTGCTAGGTGACGATTGGGATGGGGACCCGATCATTATTATTTTCCCTTATAACATGGTTATAAGGGAAAATAATAGCATTCTGAATACAGAATGCATAGTAAAATAGCGCTGGAGGGGTTAAAAAATTTATAAAAAAATAATTTAACTCACCTTAATCCACTTGTTCGCGCAGCCGGCATCTCTTCTGTCTTGTTCTGTGAGGAATAGGACCTTTGATGACGTCACTACGTTCATCACATGGTCTGTCACATGATCCATCACCCTGGTGATGGATCATGTGACTGACCATGTGATGAGCGTAGTGACGTCATCAAAGGTCCTTTTCTTCACAGATCAAGACAGAAGAGATGCCGGCTGCGCGAACAAGTGGATTAAGGTGAGTTAAATTTTTTTTATTTTTTTTTAACCCCTCCAGCCCTATTTTACTATGCATTCTGTATTCAGAATGCTATTATTTTCCCTTATAACCATGTTATAAGGGAAAAATAATACAATCTACACTACCTTGAACCCAAACCTGAACTTCTGAAGAAGTTCGGGTCTGGGTACCACAGTCAGTTTTTTATCACGCGCGTGCAAAACACATTGCACACGCGCGATAAAAACTGAACAACGGAACGCAATCGCAGTCAAAACTGCGTACCTACTGCAATTGCGTACCTACTCGCGTGGGTTTGCCGCAATGCACCAGGACGCATCAAAAAAACGCTCGTCTGCAAGGGGCCTTATGGTTTCAAAGATTCTAGTTAAGTCACTAAACCATGGAAGTTTTCATGGATTCATTATGTTATCCATTTATACAATGTCAAACATTCTTCTTACTGCTAATATACAATATGCTGTTAAACCAATCGAAGCTCTTTTCATGGCTACAGTTACGGTGTTTTAGATTGACAGAAAATGATAGTTTCATGGATCACAAGTTTTCTTCCTCATTTTCTTGTGCAACTGTCCATTTTTATTGAAATGTCAAAAGAAAGCCTACACAGTTCCTGTTCCTTGGAAGCTGCTGACTTGTTGGCAAGTTGTACAGCATGAAGCATGACGATGATTGTCTTTTTTAGTGGTTTTCCAACAGAATATCAGAAAAGTCAACTTTTGAAATGTCATGTCTGGGAAAGAACATTGTCAATGTCAGATGCTTCCACAAATGTAAAATATTTGCTGCCTGAGATGATCTAATAGAATGGGAATTACAGACGCTGCCGCATAAAACTCGTATTTATTTACATACAGGTTAAATCTCCAAGGTGGCATTAATTATGTTCATAAAATATTTTTTGTTGTCATGAAATTGAATTCTGTTTCTTTCATGATACTTTA
The DNA here is from genome assembly GCF_905171765.1 of Bufo bufo. Classification (NCBI taxonomy): domain Eukaryota; kingdom Metazoa; phylum Chordata; class Amphibia; order Anura; family Bufonidae; genus Bufo; species Bufo bufo. The sequence goes on from NC_053390.1 coordinate 613,444,443, forward strand.
ATATCTTGTAGTTTATTTTTTTCAGTGCCAGCAGTTGGCAAATAGATAGATGCCTTCGTTATGTGAGTGAAATACAAATATCTTGGCTGAGGGACAGAAGCCAACTTCCCTAGTTACCATCAAAAGGTTAGCAAAGAAAACGATTCAAAGAAGTACTCGGTCTAATGTATTCTGCACAATTAACATGCTGTGTGTCTATCAATTCCCCATCTTAAAATTGTGCTTTATTCAGAAGCTAAAAAAATCTCTTATGGAGGAGAAAACAAGTCACTATGTCTCTCTGCTTACAGTCTTACATCAGAAACACTATACTTAGGTGTGTTGCTTTCTTTATTCCTAATACAAAATCTGTTTGCACCAATTTTGATGCTAAAGGAATAGGATAAATATGCATAAGTCGAAAAACAGTTAGTCATTCTCTTAAAGATTGGAAAAACATGGCTGCCAATTTTCAGAAATAGCGCCACATTTTCTCACAGGGTCTGTCTGGGTACTGCAATACAGAACCAGGGCTCATGCAGATGAACGTAATTTCTGTCCATATGCGAAACCATTCATTTCAATGGGTCCGGAAAAAAAAATAGAAGGTGAGCCCTGTGCATTCCGTTTCCGTATTTTCGTTTGGAAAAAAATAGAACATGCCCTATTATTATCCGCATTACGGACAAGGATAGTACTGTTCTATTAGAGGCCAGCTGTTCTGTTCTACAAAATATAGAATGCACACAGATGTCATCCGTATATTTTGCGGATCCATTTTTTTGCAGACCGCAAAATACATACGGTCATGTGCATGAGCCCTCAGTCACCACATTGGGACTAAGCTTCAAAGAGTGGCGCTGTTTCTGGAAGTAGGCAGCCAGGGCCGCATCACCAATTAGGAGCACTATGAGGAAGGAGAGAGAAGAGCACTATGGGGGCATCTACTGGTGGCACCATATAGGGGTATGGGGCACTATGGGGACGTTATCTCTACTGGGCGCAATAAAAGTTTTTTTTTCCCATACTGGTACACACAAACGGGGCGTTGGCACACGTTATGGAGGCACTATGGGGACATTGGTTCTATTGGGGGCATTAAGAGGAGGTATTTTTTGTACTGGCACACAGCGGAGGCATTTTTTGTACTGGCACACAACAGGGGTCATTATGGGGTAATTTTTTTTACTGGCACACATTATAAGGGGACTTTTTTTAGTACTGCAACACATTATAAGGGCCATTTTTTGTACTAGTGCACATTATAAGAGGGCATTTATTCCACTGGCACATATTATAAGATAGATTTTTTTGTACTGGTGCACATTATAAGGGGGGATTTTTGTACTGGTTCACATTAGGTGGCATTTTTCTATTGTCACACATTATAAGGAGCATTACAGGGAGTGCAGAATTATTAGGCAAGTTGTATTTTTGAGGATTAATTTTATTATTGAACAACAACCATGTTCTCAATGAACCCAAAAAACTCATTAATATCAAAGCTGAATATTTTTGGAAGTAGTTTTTAGTTTGTTTTTAGTTTTAGCTATTTTAGGGGGATATCTGTGTGTGCAGGTGACTATTACTGTGCATAATTACTAGGCAACTTAACAAAAAACAAATATATACCCATTTTAATTATTTATTTTTACCAGTGAAACCAATATAACATCTCAACATTCACAAATATACATTTCTGACATTCAAAAACAAAACAAAAACAAATCAGTGACCAATATAGCCACCTTTCTTTGCAAGGACACTCAAAAGCCTGCCATCCATGGTTTCTGTCAGTGTTTTGATCTGTTCACCATCAACATTGCGTGCAGCAGCAACCACAGCCTCCCAGACACTGTTCAGAGAGGTGTACTGTTTTCCCTCCTTGTAAATCTCACATTTGATGATGGACCACAGGTTCTCAATGGGGTTCAGATCAGGTGAACAAGGAGGCCATGTCATTAGATTTTCTTCTTTTATACCCTTTCTTGCCAGCCACGCTGTGGAGTACTTGGACGCGTGTGATGGAGCATTGTCCTGCATGAAAATCATGTTTTTCTTGAAGGATGCAGACTTCTTCCTGTACCACTGCTTGAAGAAGGTGTCTTCCAGAAACTGGCAGTAGGACTGGGAGTTGAGCTTGACTCCATCCTCAACCCGAAAAGGCCCCACAAGCTCATCTTTGATGATACCAGCCCAAACCAGTACTCCACCTCCACCTTGCTGGCGTCTGAGTCGGACTGGAGCTCTCTGCCCTTTACCAATCCAGCCACGGGCCCATCCATCTGGCCCATCAAGACTCACTCTCATTTCATCAGTCCATAAAACCTTCGAAAAATCAGTCTTGAGATATTTCTTGGCCCAGTCTTGACGTTTCAGCTTGTGTGTCTTGTTCAGTGGTGGTCGTCTTTCAGCCTTTCTTACCTTGGCCATGTCTCTGAGTATTGCACACCTTGTGCTTTTGGGCCCTCCAGTGATGTTGCAGCTCTGAAATATGGCCAAACTGGTGGCAAGTGGCATCTTGGCAGCTGCACGCTTGACTTTTCTCAGTTCATGGGCAGTTATTTTGCGCCTTGGTTTTTCCACACGCTTCTTGCGACCCTGTTGACTATTTTGAATGAAACGCTTGATTGTTCGATGATCACGCTTCAGAAGCTTTGCAATTTTAAGAGTGCTGCATCCCTCTGCAAGATATCTCACTATTTTTGACTTTTCTGAGCCTGTCAAGTCCTTCTTTTGACCCATTTTGCCAAAGGAAAGGAAGTTGCCTAATAATTATGCACACCTAATATAGGGTGTTGATGTCATTAGACCACACCCCTTCTCATTACAGAGATGCACATCACCTAATATGCTTAATTGGTAGTAGGCTTTCGAGCCTATACAGCTTGGAGTAAGACAACATGCATAAAGAGGATGATGTGGTCAAAATACTCATTTGCCTAATAATTCTGCATGCAGTGTATTACTACGGGGGGGGTCATTATGGTGAGCTTTATTACTTTTGGTAATAAAGGTACTTTTATTACACTATTACTGTGGGGGGCACCCTGGGACAGTATCAGCTTGGCACAATTATTTTTAAGGGGCATTATGTTTATACCAGTAGTGTCAAGGGCACTATTTTCTGGGCGCAGTTATTTTTTAGGGCACTGCTTGCAAATAATTTTTGAAGGGGCACTATCTGTGTGGTACTAGTATTTTCAGCGGTCTGTTTCTGCAGTAAAGTATTAGTGAGCACAGTGGGCACAGTATTGGGGGTGGCAGGATAGGGTGTTCAGAAGGTGAGAGGATGATGAAAAAGTAGGAAACTAAGATGTCTGTTTGTCAAACTCTGCAGAGACAAGAGATGGCTGAAATAAATAATTATGGCGATCTGAGCTGAAGGAGATGAGGAAAGAGAATATCTACATCAGAGGAGACATCACAGGATATAAAAGGCATGTGGCAATGTATGGCCCTGTATGTTTTGTAGTGCTGTCTATAATGTTAGGAGGAAAGAGGTTAGGTTAAATTTTCACCTCAGGCAGCAGTAAGACTAGGTGCACCCCTTTAGGCAGCCATGTTTTTTCTTATCTTATGAAACCCCTTTAAATGAAAACTTGTCAGAGGAAACATGCTGCTCTATCTGCAGAGTAGCTCAAAAGGCTGAGATATCGTTTTGGTTTTTTTATTCAGTATAACATGAAATTCATTGTTTTAAATCATTGCACACTGTGGGCTTACAGTCCAGTGGGTAGTCCTACACATTCATATAGAGAGGGATTTCAATCAATGAGTAAGGCCATTCACAGTTTCTGGTATTTCAAGTAAATTACCTTTATTTATACTGAATCTTTATGATAGCAACAGGACTTGTCATACAGCATTCTCCTATTTACAAGAAAATGTTGGGTAAATTGCCCAATCCTTAAAGGAAATGTGTCATCAAAAAATGGCTTATTGTTTAAATCATGTTTTTTATGTTAAACATATTTTTAAAGAATTTTTTATGTTATTTTTAATTTCCCATGTCACTATCTATGTTTAAACAAGAAACATGAAATGCTGCAGTTTTTGCACTGGCCACTAAGGCTGAATTCACACTTCAGTTATTTGGTCAGGTATTTCAATCAGTTATTGATTGCCAAAGCCAGGTATGAGTCAAAATAACAGAACACGTGCAGATCTTTCCATTACACCTGATCTCTGAGTAGGCTTCACTACTGGTTTTGGCTCACAATAAGGCCCCTTGCTCACGAACGTGTGCTTCCCGTTGCCGTATTGCGGACCGCATTTGCGGTATTGCGGACCGCATTTGCGGATCCGCAATACACGGGTGCCGTTCCGTGGGCATTCCGCATCACGGATGCGGACCCATTCACTTGAAATCCGGAGATGCGGAATGGTACGGAATGGAAGCATGGAACGGAACCCTACGGAGTGCTTCCGTGGGGTTTCCTCCCGTACTTCCGTTCCGCAAAAAGATAGAACATGTCCTATCTTTTTGCGGAACAGCCGGATAGCGGACCGATTCAAGTGAATGGGTCCGCGATCCGCTGCAGCCGCACCACGACCACGGGGCGCACACGTTCGTGTGCAGGGGGCCTAACTGGTGGAAATAACTAGTCAGACCACACATGGAGTACTGCTATGTCTGCCTGAACAAGGCAGACATAGCACAGCTGGAGAGGGTTCAGAGGAGGGCAGCCAAAGTAATAACTGGAATGGGGGGACTACAGTACCCAGAAAAGATTATCAAAAGTAGGGTTATTCACTTTAGAAAAAAGACGACTCAGGGGAGATCTAATAACTATGTATAAAAATATTAGCGGTCAGTACAGAGATCTCTCCCATCATCTATTTACCGGTATCCCCAGGACTGTGACTGTGATAAGAGGACATCCTCTGCGTCTGGAGGAAAGAAGGTTTGTACACAAACATAGAAGAGGATTCTTTACGGTAAGAGCAGTGAGACTATGGAGCTCTCTGCCTGAGGAGGTGGTGATGGTGAGTACAAAAAAAGAGTTCAAGAGGGGCCTGGATGTATTTCTGGAGTGTAATAATATTACAGACTATAGCTACTTGAGATAGGTCGTTGATCCAGGGAGTTATTCTGATTGGAGTCGGGAAGGATATTTTTTCCCCTAAAATGAGGAAAATTGGCTTCTACCTCGCAGGTTGTTTTTTTGCCTTCCTCTGAATCAACTTGCAGAATAACAGGCCGAACTGGATGGACAGATGTCTTTTTTCAGCCTTATAAACTATGTTACTATGTAACTGACCAAATAACTGAAGTATGAACTTGTCCTTAGCCCAATAATAAGCACCACTTCTTGATCTGTACAGATCACTTTACTGCAGTTTCCTGCTTATTTATACACAGAGGTGATATCATTACAGGCTGGATTAGAATGACAGATAAAACAGGATCCAACATTCACTTTACCAAAATCCATATTGTTTTCTTATCCAAACATTAAATTGTATATACAGTAGTTTCAGTTAATATTTCTTTGTCAGCATATTATCTTATAGTGTATTGTGTGTATCGCAAGAAAATTAAGACTAAAACCTTCAGAATCACAGGTGCATATCCATGAAGCAAACATAATTACAAAAAACAAAATGGCTGCACACCGTTATGTATATACAAACAAGAGAGCTAAGAAATGGGGGTCATTCTAGATAAAAGTGGTACAATATCGACTATAAATGAGTAATGGAAGCTCTTAGCGCACATACGTGTTGGGCCCATCTACCAGGCGTCAAGGTGGCTTCCGCAGATGGGTCCCTATCACTTAATATACTGCCTAACTTTGGACTTACTTAAGCCTACAATATTCAGGGCAGTGAAGGAACCAGCTACAAACATACTCCGCTCAGAAGTCCCAGGTAGACGGGCGTGTCCAGTCTAAAAGAGGTGCCACCCCCAATATATTGCAAGAAAATTTAGACTAAAACCTTCAGAATCACAGGTGCATATCCATGAAGCAAACATAATTACAAAAAACAAAATGGCTGCACACCGTTATATATACAAACAATAGAGCTAAGAAATGGGGGTCATTCTAGATAAAAGTGGTACAATACCGACTATAAATGAGCAATGGAAGCTCTTAGCGCACATACGTGTCGGGCCCATCTACCAGGCGTCAAGGTGGCTTCCGCAGATGGGTCCCTATCACTAAATATACTGCCTAACTTTGGACTTACTTAATCCTACAATATTCAGGGCAGTGTAGGAACCAGCTACAAACGTACTCTGCTCAGAAGTCCCAGGTAGTTGGGTGTGTTCAGTCTAAAAGAGGTGCTACCCTCAAAATGTGAACAGACCACTATAACTCTAATTGGATTACTATGTTCCGTATGCATTCCACAGACATCTAGGAGCGTAAAGAGGTTGTGGTTAGCAACCAGCAGTAATAGAAATTATCTCACACTTCACTGTATACTGATAATTTTAATTGTTTCTCCCTTTTTGTGTGTGTTTGTTTTTTCAAAGTAACTAATAAAGATTTGATTTTAAATATTAGTTAGGGACCCCTAAAGGGATTTTCGGTCCTACAGACCATTGCAGTATTAACAAATAATATCCCGAGGGTCTCTAAAAGGGACTTTGTATATAATCTTGTGAGAATAGGGGTTACCCCCCACAAAACTGTGCCCTAACATTGAAAAACTATTTTCATTTTTCATCTATGCTATGGCAGGCTTCTTGGCACAGGGCATAAGTAAAGACACTTTTAGTCTAGAAGCAAACTAGGTCTTTTCACAGCAGGCAATTCCTCTCAACAGTACAGACATAATAACAGGTTTCAATAATCTCAGTAAAACCTACAAACAATATTATCGATCCTGGTGGGAAATAGCCAGTCTCAAGACTTATTTAAACCAGAAAATCGTATATAGTGGCCTGAGAAGTACTCTGAGACCTAATATCCATACTGAGGACCCTGAATATATAAAGGAGTGGGATGACATTCAAACAGAGAGCTCTTTGAAGCTCCTGAGGTATATGGTGGAGTATAAAAAACGTTGTTTTAAACGTACAGTTGAACAATTGAACCAGGAAGTAAAATAGATACTTACCTTCAGACAACATCCGGAATTTAAGAATCAGGAATTGAGACTGCAAAAAAACTTGGAAACCCTAAAAGAGGAAATAAAAGAAAGAAAACACCATAAATACATCCGTGATAAATTAGATTTTGATACCAACCGTATATATAATTGGAGAAATAGGCAGAGTTATCCGACAAGAATAACGAGGTATACGGACTATTCTGAATCTGAAACATCGGGCACCGAAAGTATAAATAATCAAGACACCAAAAACAGGGGGGGAACGAAAAGAAAGGTGCGATGTAACAGATTCAGAAACCAGAAAAAAACTGGGAATCCAAAAGATAACATATCAGAATGTATTCAGCCTCAACCAAGTGGGGCGTCCTCTTTCTTGGGTGGTTTTGTATTCTCCAATGCAAATATGGGGGTTCAGAACAAGATGGATCAGGTGGTCTCAGTGAGATCAAAAACACCTTCAGTTTGTCCAACCCCCCCAGAAACAACATCATCAGTACCCACACATGCAAGTACAAGTGGCACAAATACTGTAGTACAACAAAATCAGGGTCAAATTGTACCAGGGCAACCAAATCTATTTGCTACACCTCCTATAGCCCCTCTTTTTTTAGGACAGAGCAATGTCCAGCTGAGGGACAGGGACAAGTGGGGGTACAATATGAAATAGTCCAGAATGGAAATGTGGATTCTACCCAAATCATAAATCTTTCAGCACAGCCTCTTACAAAAGCACAAGTCACCTTATTGAAAAAAGGACTCACATTCACGCCAGTACCGAATTTTGATAAATTCAACTGGATAAAACATATAAATCTTTTTGCACGTAAATTAGCACTGCACAAACAATTTTCCAGTGCAAATACAGAGACTGGAAAACTTATCCAGAAAGAACAAGCCTTAGAAATCTTGGAGAGTCTACAGTTGGAGAGTGAGGGCTTTAGTGTGGAGATCACACCCCCATTGACAGACCTTAAACCCAGATCCAAATGGACTCCCCCCAGTTTCAAAAGATTGAGGCCTTTGTACAGTTGGTGTCTCAGGATATTAACAAATTAAAAATAAATAAGGACCTCACTCCTGGGAATTTAACAGAGGAAGAACTCAGTGCATTGAACGAACTGAGAACCAACAAGGACATAATTGTGAAATCGAGTGACAAGGGGGGCAACATAGTTATCTTAGACAGCGACGACTATGAAGGTATGGTGAATAGGTTATTAATGGATAAGGAAGTTTATCAGACCTTACAGGAAAATCCAACCAGGAGATACCTGGATGACCTGAAAGGGATTTTGAAATCAGCTAGAGACAACAGCCTTATATCTAAAGATGAGTTTGACTTTCTTTATAACAAGAGCCCCACGATTTCTACCTTTTATGCACTGCCCAAGGTGCATAAAAGGAAGAACCCAATACCTGGGCGCCCGATAGTCTCGGGGAATGACTCTCTAAGCCAACCTGCCAGTGAGTATGTGGATGAGATATTGAGGTCTTTTGTGACATCTTTACCCTTGTATATAAAGGATACGACTGACGTATTAACAAAAATTTGGGGAATTTCACTGTCCCCATCCACATACCTGGAAAGTTTGGACATGGAAGCCCTTTATAGCAACATCGATCATGAGTCGGGCATCAAGGCCACAAAATACTTTCTGGACACTAAAAGCACAAATTTTCACGAGCACAATGAGTTTATTCTATGTTTATTAAGATTTATTTTAACTCACAATTATTTTCTCTGTAAAGGTACCTTCTATCAACAGATGAAGGGTATCGCGATGGGGACACCTTGTGCACTGACTTTTGCTAATTAGTTTTTGGGGTGGTGGGAAGACCACATAGTTTTCTCAGACACAGTGACACAATTTACTAGTCACATTTTATTTTGGGGTAGATTTATTGATGATGTTCTGTTATTTTGGGAGGGGGAGGAATGGGAATTCGTTACCTTTGTTGATATGCTGAATGACAACGAAATAGGCATGCATTTTACCTTTGAAATCCATCCAAGTCGAATATGCTTTTTGGATCTGTTGATCCAGAAAGATATGGATGGGCAGATCCTTACGGAAATTTTTAGAAAACCTACCTCGACAAATAGTCTCCTCCACTGGACGAGTTGGCATCCAGTGGCATTAAAGAAAGGAATACCTGTGGGGCAGTATTTAAGAGCGAGGAGAAACTGCACAACAGAGGAGACTTTTAAGAAAGAGGCTGACGAGCTCTATAATCGATTTAGGAGCAGAGGCTACCTACGAAAATGTCTTAAAAAGGCATTTAATCGTGCTAAAAGCATAAATAGGGAAGATCTAATATCTCAAAATTATGGTAAGGATCAGAGAAAGGAGGAAAAAAGGATTAGATGCATAGGTACCTATGATTGCAATAATCAACAGTTAATGAAAATTCTCAAGAAACATTGGAAGGTACTCACCAGTGATGAAGAATTGATGACCGTACTACCACCATATCCGAGTGTTACATATAGGAGGGGACAAAACCTAAAGGATAAGCTTGTTCATAGCTTCCTTTCTGAAAAAGAAACAATAAATACAAACTGGTTAAAATCTAGCATCATTGGTTCTTTTCCCTGCGGTAATTGCACTTTTTGCAAATATCTACCCAGAGTAAAATTCAAAAACCCTACAGACGGACGTGAATATACAATAAGAGAATTCTTCAACTGCCGGAGCAGTGGCATTATTTACATCGCTTCTTGCAATTGTCCTAAGCTGTATGTGGGCAAAACCACACAGGAGCTGAGGCGTAGGATATCCGGACATATCAGTGCTATAAATACAGGCAAAGACACGTCACTCTATAGGCATATTACATATGCCCATGGGGGCAATCTTGAAGTCCTAAAATTTTGGGGACTGACGAAGAAAACTCTGGGACCGAGAATTGGCAATTTGAATGTTAAACTTCTGCAGGAAGAGGCCAGATGGATACATAAATTGCAGACCCTGAGTCCAGGAGGCCTTAATGAAGGTTTTTCTTACACGGCCTTCATTTAATTAGAACATAGAACAACAAGAGAGAGTATAAAGAGAAAAAATAATATTACAGAAAAACAACAAAAAGGAGAAAAACAAGTGAGCAGACCCCATATATATCCAAGGCAGTATAACCCACTAAATAAAAGGCAGCTAATCTAGCTAAATAGTAAATGGATTTGGCTAGTCACTGCACAACCTCCATAGAATAAAATGTGTCATGCACAGTCTGTAAATGGTGACTTTGATCTAAATAGTGACTATTTTTTAAATACAATTCGGTAATTTTGGAAGTCCCAATGGATATATAGTCCAATCCATAGGTGAAACGGACTAAGAGTAGCTCGACCATCCTATCTTTCAGTTGTGGAGTGGGAGTTTTTACATGCCATCTGCTTAACTGCAACATGCAGTGTCTCAAAGAGATTATTAAATTGGAACAGCAGAAATATGTATATGGCAGTAACACTAGAATAAACTCGAGCAAACTTATATATATATATCCCTATGTCCACCTGCAGGTGAAGGATGGCCGGACTTTACCGATATGTGTATTAGTTATGCATCTTGGATTGATGTTAAGTGATCGAGCATGACTATTGATATTAAACCTGAATCGTAACCCCCTGATGGCATATGCAGGATACCCCGGCCGACCGGCAAGAACGGGTTAATGTTCGGCTGGGAAGGAAGGGGTACGTCATCGAGAGGGGGCGGACCACTGTTTGTGATCGCACTTACTATTGACAGATTGACATGACCATGATGTATGTAAATCGGCATCTGATTACCTGTCAGCACCTGCGACGAGACGGGGCAAGGGAGTGCACAGGATACACGTCAGCAGACGCTTCCTGTCTGCGATTTGATGTGCCGAATGGAGGAAGTGGCCTGTGATTGGCCGCAAGTGACAGGAGGGCGGTACCTGGGAAAGCATAAAGGGAGGTCTCAGCGAGCGCGCGCATACACATACCCCACATCCCCTGACGAAGCCACAGTATGTGGCGAAACATGTCGGGAGGGGTGGTATAGTGCGGCTATAGACAGTCTCAGTGATAGTGAGGAACGGTCTAGTGGACGCTAATTTAACTGCATAGTAAGCTAGAGTGGAATCGAGTGAGGGACAAGGTATCAAGTAGTGCTATACTGACCTCTATCAACAGCAATATAGGCCATAAGTATAGCCACATTAGGGAAACGAGCATGGCAAACGGAGTGTCGACCTGCAGATTGGCGTGGCCAGTGGCAGCCTTTAAGGGGCAGTAACACTGTCATTAGAATTGTAACCCTCTGTACAGGGGACAGACAGGGGAGACCCTCTGTAGGTTTGACGCAATCACTATTTAGGTGGCGGAGCCCTTCACAAGGGAACGCCAGTATGTACTACTAATATTATAATACCAGAGTGAATACCATCCCAAGGAATAAGTTGGATGAGAAAAACCAACTAGGGGCCCTCACAGAATAAATGTGAACAGACCACTATAACTCTAATTGGATTACTATGTTCCCTATGCATTCCACAGACATCTAGGAGCGTAAAGAGGTTGTGGTTAGCAACCAGCAGTAATAGAAATTATCTCACACTTCACTGTATACTGATAATTTTAATTGTTTCCCCCTTTTTGTGTGTGTTTGTTTTTTCAAAGTAACTAATAAAGATTTGATTTTAAATATTAGTTAGGGACCCCTAAAGGGATTTTCGGTCCTACAGACCATTGCAGTATTAACTACCCTCAATATATTGCAAGAAAATTTAGACTAAAACCTTCAGAATCACAGGTGCATATCCATGAAACAAACATAATTACAAAAAACAAAATGGCTGCACACCGTTATATATACAAACAATAGAGCTAAGAAATGGGGGTCATTCTAGATAAAAGTGGTACAATACCGACTATAAATGAGTAATGGAAGCTCTTAGCGCACATACGTGTCGGGCCCATCTACCAGGCGTCAAGGTGGCTTCCGCAGATGGGTCCCTATCACTAAATATACCGCCTCGTATGTGCGCTAAGAGCTTCCATTACTCATTTATAGTCGGTATTGTACCACTTTTATCTAGAATGACCCCCATTTCTTAGCTCTATTGTTTGTATTTATAACTGTGTGCAGCCATTTTGTTTTTTGTATTGTGTGTTTCAAGATGGATGGGGGTTTCCTGTGTCAATCCCTAACAGAAGAAATAAATCCTCCTGCTTACCTCACAATATCCTATTTAGGGCTCATTCAGACGGCCATATGCTGTCCGCAAAAATGCGGATAAGTTTTTTTGCGGACAGTTCAGCATGTCCACAAAAAAACTGATTGCATTCTGTTTTTTTGCTGACCCATAGACTTCAATAGGGCCATGTCCTGATTTCCACTGACAAGTATAGAACATGTTTCATTTGTTTTGATGAGCTGTGCAATGGAAGAAAAGGCCCTATAGAAGTGAATGGAACAGCATCTAATCCACAACAAAACAGATCCGCATTTTTGCTGACAGTATACCTCCGTCTGAATGAGCCCTAAGACTCAGGTGGAGGCCCTGCGTTACTAAAGAAGATGAAATACATAAAACTCCCCTTTATGTTAGAGACTTAGTCAGGAGGTGTTACATATGGATAAGCCATGAGAAAGGATGATATGTTTCATCTGAAAAACATAGCTTTTTTATGTTTTTTTTTTTTTTTGTATTGCATGATGTTTTTATGCACTTGAAATAAAGATTTTGAGTTTTAACCTCAAATGCCAGAAGATTTGTCCAGGATTCACAGCATAAAGAGTGGATTGAACTAACATAGCCAAGCCTGGGTTCCTCTAGAGCACTGTGGAGTGATCCAAGAGGTGCAGTACTGCTGCAAAAGGGTGAGCAAATACACATCTATTTCTTTTTTTTTTTTTTCTTGAGGTGTTACATATGTGCAATCTAGAAACATCATTTTCCAAGCCAGAGACCACCACTATAATCAGAGTTCCAGATATGAGAAATCTGGTTTCTAGTACACAAAAATCTCTAAGAAAGAACAAAAAAAGGGCAAGTAAATTTAACTTCCCTACTCGTATTATAAACATGGTGGAGCAGTATCACTGGATCTTTAATGTTCTGAGGTTAGAATGTCAAATGAAGCCATTGATCATTGGGATTTGCTCTGCTGCTGAGGATCTCAAGTGTGAAAGCCTGTATAAAAAGTCCATTGATTGCAAGGCTTTGGATTCCAGTGTTCACCAGTATAACAAAAGATACTTGAATGTTCCCATCAGAATGAAACATATGAGGAAAACTCAGCTAGCCAATGCACAACTCAAGTTCCCACTAAATAAAGGGATGACTGTGGGAGCCATAATGTCTCCAAATCATATAACACGGGAATTCCTAAAATAGTGAACAAGTCTCTTCTTTGGATCTTTCGAAGCATAACATTCATCAAACCTTTCTATGTAGATTTGCTGCATGCTGCCCTTACTCTTAATGTCCCACAGCCTACTTCACTGCTTCTTTTTTCAGATAAAATGCTCTGTTGTTGGCAATGGATACATAACAAATGCACCCCTTTTCAGTCAGGTTAGCCTATTGTTTTTCCTGGTGAAAAGCATCTCTTTCACAGACTGTTTTACCTTTGTTATGTACTTGATGTCACTTAGATCCATTAATGGCTGAATTACTGAATTTAGATTACTTGAGAGGCTAGAAAAATACTTTAATTATACTTGTAATACTTGATTCATGTCCAGAAATACAGTTAAAAACATAAAATACTTAATCCATGATCTACAGAATAGTAATAGCCAAATATAACTCAAATGATAAATTACTGTTCCAGATTGTGGACCCAGTGTCAGCAAGGTTGTCACTGGCTGAACTTTGGCAAGGATTACAAAGTAACCTTCTGTTCTTTAATCTAGACTACTACAAACTCGCATCCCTGGAAGGCATTTTCCCAATCATTCAGTGCGGAGGACATTTGTCTTGGTCTTATTGACATATGCTATCATTTTTTGTCTATAGTTCCTATGAAGTCCAATGTTTCTCCAAGGTAAAATTCCGTATTTTGATCTTGCAGTCAAATTCCCTTCTATCTGCACCATATTTCTTGATTCTGATTTAAAAAGTAGTATGGAACAGATGGAAGAGTGTAGAACTGCAGGATCAGACTACACTGTTTGTTGTCTGTTACCATAGAGACATAAGGGTCTGTATAAGAGCTATACACACAAAATGTTAGCATATTTCAAAATATTAGGATCATTATTAGAGATGAGCGAATCGAATCAGATGAAGTGAAATTCGATCCAAATTTCAGAAAAAAATTTGATTGGCAACGAATGCAAATTTCCTGCGCTTCGTGGTAACGAATCGCAATTTTTCCTAAAATGGCGGCTACACGTGTGAGGACTGAGGACATGGGGCAAGGAACTCTGGGAAGGCGGGATCACCCAGATTGACATGCATGCATGCAGCCAATCAGCAGCCAGTGATGTCACAGCCCTATAAATACGGCAGCCATTTTAGATTCTGCCATTTTCCAGCGTTCTGAGTGCAGGGACAGGCGTGAGAAGGCGCTAGGGATAGCAATAGGAAAAGCAGGGAAAGTATAGGGAGGAATCATTTCACAGCATCTTAGTGCAGGGAGAGACATTAGAAGGCGCTAGGGACAGTGCTAGAAAAGCGATTTACAAGTGCAGGGAAAGATTATTTGGGGATCCAAATAGCCTATATACAGCTATGTAATTCCAGCAATTTGTTCTTGGGGTGCAAATGCTACGTTAAAAAGCCTTTAGTGGCTTATAAATGTGGAAAAAGAAAAATATATGCACAGTTCACTTCTGCAGTTATATGTGGTGAAAGCGTCTAGTGGCCTATTTCAGTACAGAAATAAAAATATATACACACTTCACTGGTGCAGTTATTTGTGGTAAAAGCATTAAGTGGCCTATTTCAGTACAGAAAGAAAAATATATACGCACTTCATTGGTGCAGTTATTTGTGGTAAAAGCGTTTAGTTGCCTATTTCAGTAGAAAAAGATAAATATATTCTCAGTTCACTTCTGCAGTTATATGTGTTGAAAGCGTTTAGTAGCCTATTTCAGTAGAAAAAGAAAAAAATATATGCACTTCACTGGTGCAGTTATTTGTGGTAAAAGCATTTAGTGGGTTATTTCAATACAAAAATAAAAAAATATTCTCAGTTCACTTCTGCAGTTATATGTGTTGAAAGCATTTAGTGGCCTATTTCAGTACAGAAAGAAAAATATATGCGCATTTCACTGTTGCAGTTATTTGTGGTGAAAGAGTTTAGTAGTCTATTTCAGTACAAAAAGAAAAATATATTTGTCGCTTTTAGGGTTGTTTTAATTTGCTTTTAATTTTTTTAGTTCAGCTAAAAGTATGTCAGACAGAGAAGTGCCAGGCCATGCACATAGGAGTGGCAGAGGCCTAAATGTTTCTGGCGCAGGCAGAGGTCGCAGCAGAGTAAGAGGGCATGGCAACAGGAGTCGCAGCGAGAGGCCTGAGCTCCCAGTGTCATCTAGTGGTCATGTCTTGACCAGCAACCCAGCGGTTCTTGATTGGTTAACTCGGTCATCCACTTCATCCCAAGTGACATCAGACACACCCAGCGAACAGTCGGTGGGTTCGTCAGACACACCCTTAGTTGGCATGGCCCGGGAGCAGACCCTGTGCCCTCACCTGTCCTCAACCTGCCTCTGTCCATTTCTGTTCCCTCACCGTGAGAAGTATTATATGCTGTAGGCTCAGCTCCACTCTTCAGTGACGAAGAGCTACTAGAGGGCGGTCAGCAGCTACTGCCCAGCTAAGATCTGGAGTGGTCATCCACCACTTCCTCCGCTAGGCGGGCAAGAAGTGATGAGGAGATTGGCGTGGGAGGTGGTGTTGTGAGCGGTCAGGCTCCTGACCCAGAGACCATTGAGGCAAAGATCAGTGATGTGCAGACACTACTCGATGATGAAGCTGAACGCACTTGGGAGTCGGGTGCCGAAGGGGCTTCATCGCCATCAGGAGAAGAGGGTGGTAGCTTGCCGTGAGCCAGCAGCGGAGCCAGCAAGTCAATAGGGTGGCTGGGGTAGACCACCTGCTTCACATCAGCCTACCTGTCCAGGCAGTAGTGGTGCAGGGGTTCACGGAGGCAGCGGCGGTAGCAGTCAGTCAGTGCGGACTTTTTTGGGGAAAAATCCCCTACTCAGCGGCTGGCAGTTTATTGCTAAGCTGCTGGAGGAGGTGAACGTGACCATATGTAGAATCTGTGGGCAGAAGGTGAAGCGTGGCCAGGGTGCCAATTTTAGCACTACGTCCCTGCATCAACATATGCAGCATCGCCATACAGTGGCCTGGGAGAACTGTGGCTTCGATGTGGTGGTCCAGCCTACTACAGCAACTGCTACATCACCCAGTGGCACGCACCCGGTTTCAGCCAGTCAAGGCTCCACAACCTCAGCTGAAGGGAGCTGTCTGTCACTCACATCTTCTGCTGGTCCAGATGCTCGTGCGCCTCCTAATCCTCGTCAGTCATTCTGTCAGCAATTGATCACTGAAGCTATTGCCAAGAGACAGCAGTATGCGTGCACGCATCAAACGGCGCAGAAGCTGAACGTGCTCCTGTCCAAGTTGCTGGTGCTGCAGTCCCTCCCTTTCCAGGTGGTGGACTCTGCACCTTTCAGAGAACTGATGGCTTGTGCCGAGCCGAGGTGGGGAGTCCCAAGCCGTAATTTCTTTGCCAAAAAGGCAGTACCAGCCCTGCACAAATATGTAGAATATGTAGAACAGAAGGTGGGCAGTCCTTGAATCTGTCGGTGTCTGCCAAAGTGCACGGCAGCTTCAACGTGTGGAGCTGTAACTACGGTCAGGGACAGTACATGTCCTTTACGGCCCACTGGGAAAATGTGGTTCCTGCACAGCCACACCAGCAACTTGGCCAGGTGACGCCGCTTCCGCCTTTACGCTGTCACACTGTTGGTCCTGCGACAATGTAAAATAAGATAAGATGCCTTAATTGTCACTGTGCAATACAATGAATACAATGTACAATACAATGAAATGTTGTTTGGATCAATCCTAGATGCCATGGACAGAGGAACAAGAACTGACATTTAAATTAAACTATTACAATAGAAAAAAAGAAACACATTGCACTAAAAAGCATTACTGTTCACAGTTCACAGCATATATATAGCAAGAGCAAAGTAGGAAGTGCTTATGAATATTTGTGGTCATGGCTACGGATAGTGAATGAGGACGTGAGGTTAACTACTTGCAACCATTGAGCGACCTGGGAAAACTGGCCTGAGGGCCTGAGGTGTGCCCGAAGCCATGTCCGTGGGTAGGCCTATAAGGGGGCCTACCCATAGAGGAACTAAAGAAGAAGGGAGGGGAAAGGGTGGGGCACCGCAAGCGCCCGCAATGGGAGGGGGAGGCTCGTGAGAATTTATAAGCCTCCGCCCCTCCCACAATTACAGGCTGTGAACAGTCTTAACATTTGTGGTCGTGGCTACGGATAGTGAACGAGGACGTGAGGTTAACTACTTGCAACCATTGAGCAACCTGGGAAAACTGGCCTGAGGTGTGCCCGAAGCCATGTCCGTGGGTAGGCCTATAAGGGCGCAAAAAGACACGGTTAGGTTGAATTTACATTTATTTCATATGATTACAACACGAGATTACAGAAAGCGTCAAAGATTTCCTTGTGCGGATTAGGGATATATCTGGTGTAGCAGGATGATTGCCCATTTTGCGGATAATATGGCATGGGACATTGTGTTTGGAGGCTGCCGAGGCGGCACCTATGCGGACAGAGTGTCCGGATATGGTTTTGGGATCATGGCCCAACCCCTTGGCCAGGATGCGAATATGGGAGATGAACTGGGCCGTGGTGAGGTATGTTCCTTTGAACGGTAGTAGTGGTTCGTTTGCGGGGGAGTGAGCCAATAGGGCCAACAGTTTATTAAGAACCTGGACCGGGCACCACTTATTGAAAGTTTGAAAGTATTTGATTTGAACAGGGGGCCCAGATTGCGATGTTTTTGTTGATGGCAGATTTAATGCGTGATGATCAGGATTAAGGACTAGCTGGCTTCTGGTTAAACCTTTGGCTTTGGATGATACTACAGTGAATTCTCCTGGGCGCAGAAAACCATAAAAGCTCAGATACATGGCAGCCTTAATGACCATGGAGGGAAGAAGGCCAAAAGGACTGCCATCTAGTAAGTCTGAAAGCTTCCTGAACAGCTCCCCAGAGACAGGTTGCCTGCTGGGCGCGCTGCCTACTGGAGAAGTGAAAACTGACTTGCTACCTGGGTACCTCAACATGGAATGGTGCTGTACCCCTGCCAGATACAGTTTTATGGAGTTGTAGGAGAGCTTGAGATGCTTATTACAATATGCTAAAAAGGCTATTAAATACGTGGTCTTATCTGTGTTGATTCTTGGATAAAGACAGGATTTTTTTTTGTAGATGTTCCAACCAGTCCTGTAATTCCTGGCCGTGTTGGCGGAAAGTGAGCTATGCACGAGGGACTTAGCTGTGGAAATGAAATGTCCTAATCCATGCGGAGGGTGTGGTAATCCGGAGGAGATAGACCCATTGATTCCGCCTCTGGTATGATCTGGAAGAAATTATGAAGGTTAAAGCGGGACAATGCGTCAGCTGCGGCATTTCGAATGCCCTGGATATGCCTGCCTGAAATATGAAAATTATGATGTAAGGATAGCCATACTAGCTTGCGTACAAAAGACATGATGCAAGGACATTTGGAGCGCCCTTTACTGAGGATATCCACCACTGTTTGATTATCCGTGATTAACGCAACTGGGGAATCTGCCCATTGATTACCCCAGACCTGAGCCGCCGCCACTATTGGATAGATCTCCAGCAGGGGAGATGACCTGAGGGACTCAGGTAATGAAGAAATTTCGGGGGGCCACTGGGCGGCAAACCACTGCCTTTTGTATATGGCCGCGAAACCTCTGGATTCTGGGGCATCTGAGAAGACCATGGGGAAATCTGGATTCCATTGGGGAGTAAACAAGGAAATCCCGTTCCAATGAGCTAGAAAGGAATTCCACATGGCCAAATCAGCCATTGCCTGGGCATCCAAGAACACGTCCTGTTCGGAGGCTGACGGCAGTAAATCCAGGAGCCTGGACATGAAAGCTTTCCCTTGGGGCATGATCCTGGTTGCGAAATTTAGCATGCCAAGGAGTGACTGCAACTCCTGTTTGGTGAGGACCTGGGAACCTGTGAATTGAGCAATGATTGTTTTGATTTTAAGAAGCTTGTCGGCTGGCAGCCTAGCTTCCATTTTCTCTGTATCGAGCACGATGCCGAGAAAGGTTACTACCGTGGCGGGTCCCTCAATTTTAGCTGAAGCTACCGGAACCTGGAGATCTTTGAGGATGTGCAGGAAATTATTGAGTTTGCAAGGTTTAACACTGGGTTGTTCTATCAGGAGGAAATCGTCAAGGTAATTGTAGTGCCATTGGATATTTGCAGCGATTGACCAAGATCCAATGGAGGGCTTGGGCGAACCGGTCAAATAACCAGGGACTGCTTTTTGAACCGAATGTTAAACGGGTAGCAAAGTAATAATGGTCCTGCCATTTGATTCCGTGGAATTTCCAAAGCTGAGGGTCGATGGGCAACAGTTTAAACGCATCTGCGATGTCTCCTTTAGGCAACCATGCTCCTTTGTCTGCTAGCAAAATGAGAGAAATGGCCTCCTGGAGTGTAGAAAATTTCATGGCGAATTCTTCCGAGGGAATCAAAGAGTTTAGGCTGGGAATATGCGAACCTTGAGGCGCTGACAGATCGTAAATCAGGCGTTTTTTATTTGTGAATTTTTTGGTTACAATGCCGACAGGGTTGATCCTCCAGGAGTCAAAAGGAACGTGTGGAAAGGGGCCGATAAGGAAACCCTTCTCCACTTGCGACTGAAGGAGGGAATCCACCGCGTCGGCATCCTGAACCGCGGACAGTAAATTGGGGCCCTCCCAGGTGGACTGGGGAAGGGCTATGAGACCCGTGTGGAAGCCATTGCTGAATCCTGCAAGCAAGAACTCAACCAGGTCAGGGCTGTGGTGGTCCTGAAGCAGCCTACCCAATAGCTCCACATTAACCCCGCCTAGTCATTTATGCTTGGCCGTTCTCTGCGGGCACTGCACTGATTGTAGTTACAGGAGGCTAGGTTATAATTATTACAGATCTGACTGTTGCCTAAGAAAATGATGGGGCGACCTAATTTGTTGGTGTTGCTATGCCTTTGCTGAGTGCCGGAGGGGCCGGCCGAAGGCCTGCTAAGAGCCATCGGTTGACCAACGGAGGGACACCAGTCGGTGGTGTGGAGGATAGGCTGGCAGGAGCTACAAGCTGGAGCCTTCAAACCGGCGAAATGCCGGCAGAAAGTTCCATATCCAAACACGCCCAGTTGGTAACCCGATGGAACTGAGCCAGCGCTGCGGCAGCTTTAGCCGAGAAGGAGCGGTGGTAGTCGTAAAAGGCAAACCCGCCGTATTTATACCCTAGATCGGTGACTCTGTACATGTATAGATCCAACTCCTCTCTTCTTTCTGGGTGGGCAGAGAAGACTATGTCCCTGAAGAGACTAAAAGCCAGGACGAACTCGGGAACTGTTAGTTCCTTGTTCAACCGAGCGTCCCTGGATTTTAGGATGATGGAGATGTTTTCGCAAGCTATTGTCTTGTTTTCTACAGTGTCGTGGGTAGCTATCAAGATGGCGGCTAAATTGACATCTTTGCCCTCCAGAATGTCTTTCTTGATGCTATCTGTTATGAAATGGACTGGGGCTATCTCGGAGGAGTTGGAGACCCTACCTGGGGAGGTTGGCTGAGGTGAGGGAGCTGAAACGGAAGGAAGTGCGGGTATGTCAGCTGCCGAGCGCCTGGATTCCACCGCCGACAGTCTGTTTTGAACATCCAGCACTGATGAAGACAGGCTGTTGATAGTGGCATGCAACTGGGTCAATGACAATTGTATGGTAGACATTGACACATGATCCCTGGTTGGGGAGGACGAGTCGGACATTAATAGTCTGAATAATCCTGCCTTCCTGGCGGAAGCCGGATAAGGTATCCCTCTTCTATTGAGCTCGGCAATCAGCTTAGGCACCGCAAGCGCTCGCAATGGGAGGGGGAGGCTCGTGAGAATTTATAAGCCTCCGCCCCTCCCACAATTATAGGCTGTGAACAGCCTTAACATATATACAAACCGATTCAGACACCACTGCAGACAAGAGATCATCATAGGGTCACGAATGCAGCAGTAACTTTCAGTCTGTGGTAGTTTCTATCCTTGGAAGGGGCAATAGTCTCTGAGCATTTAGGAGACTGATTGCTTTGGGGTAAAAGCTGTTCTTCAGCCTAGTGGTGTGGGCATGTAGGGCTCTAAGACACTTACCAGAGGGTAGGGGAGTGAAAAGGCTGTGGCCGGGGTGAGTTGGATCCCCGCAGATAATCTTTGCCCTGTTGCTGCAACGTCCGCCCCTGCCTCCTCATCCTCCACCGTGTCCTCAGCCTCCACTGCAGGGACAAGTCACAGTGTCCCTCCAGCATACCACATGTGCAGGGCACGGAGGTGTCACGCTGTTCTGCACCTCATTTTCCTGGGCGAACTGAGTCACACAGGGGAAAAACTGCTATGTGTCCTTCGTCAATAAATCGAATCCTGGCTTTCTCCCCAACAACTCAAAATCGGAACGATGGTGACTGACAATGGCAAGAACATGGTGTCGGTGCTGCGTCAAGGAGGGCTGAGCCATGTGCCCTGCATGGCACATGTGTTCAATCTGGTTGTCAAGTGGTTCCTGAAGTCTTCCACCCATCTGCAAGACATCCTAAAAATGGCCAGGAAACTTTGCATGCACTTCAGCCACTCGTACACCGCAAAGCACACCCTTCTTCAGCTGCAGCGGCAGAACGGCATCCCCCAACATAGGCTGATATGCAAAGTTTCTACCTGTTGGAATTCCACCCTCGATATGTTGGACCGACTATACGTACAGAGAAGGCCATAAACAATTTCTTGATGATCCAAGCGGACAGGAATACTCCCCTGTAACTTTGATGTCAGACAGTGGCAGCTCATGCGTGACACCTGCCGATTGCTCAGGCCCTTTGAGGAGGCCACGTTATTTGTCAGTCGCCAGGACTACGGGATGAACAACGTCATTCCACTGCTTCATATCCTTTAACAGATGCTGGTAAATCTGGCTGGTCAGGGGACTGGAGACATGGCACCTAGATCTCACAGCCACATGAGCCCTGTGGGGGCTGAACTGGAGGAGGAAGAGGAGGACATTGGAGCATAAGCAATCTGTAGCAAAATGGGTAGTTTTTCTACACAGGTGACAGGAGAGGAGGAGCAGGAGCAGCCAGAAGAGCTACAGGGCGATGAGGAAGACGAGGCAGAGGATCCAGACACACCGTGGCAGTATGCAGTGGAGATGGAGGCAGGGAGTCCCTCCGAGTCACTTGCACAAATGGCACAATGCATGCTCACTTGCTTGCGTAGTGACAGACGAATTGTCACCATTCGGCAGAGGGATGACTTCTGGCTCTCCACCTTGTTGGCCCCTCTCTACCGGTCCAGAATGGGGGCATTTTTTACACCCACTGAGAGGGAGGACAAACTGGACTACTACAGAGACATTCTATGTAGTCAGTTGGCCGCTGCCTATCTGCGCCATCGTCCATCCTCTCGCAGATCTGACCGGGGGGCCCTTTGTGCTCAAGTTCCACTGCCGTGGCTGCTGGGGAGGGGTGGCAGGAGCAGTACCAGCTCCATCAGCAGCAGCCTGAGTCTACAGTCGCTGATGAGTAGCTTTCTTCACCCGCATAGTGAAGAAACTACTCACCAGCAGCAGTTAGACCTGGAGCAGGACCTGAACCAGCAGGTGGTGGCATACTTGGACAGCACCCTGCCAACCCATATTGAAGATCTGATGGACTACTGGGCAGCCAAACTGGATTTGTGGCCCCAACTAGCAGAGTTTGCCCTGGAAAAGCTGTCCTGCCCGGCCAGAAGTGTGGCATCAGAGCGGGTGTTTAGTGCGGCGGGGGCCATAGTTACCCCAAGGAAAACTCGCCTGTCCACCCAAAATGTGGAGAGACTAACCTTTTGTCAAGATGAATCAGGCATGAATAAGCCAGGATTTCCACCCACCAATGCCTGATGCATCTGATTAGATCATCCATGCCGCATCACCCAAACCTTTAAAAAAGAGACCATCTCCACACTATGTCACCTTCACACTCTATGGTATCCTGCTGCTGCTGCTATCTCCACACTATGTCACCTTGCCACTCTGTGGTATCCTGATGCTGCTGCCTTATCCACACTATGTCACCTTGCAACTCTGTGGTATCCTGACGCTGCTGCTGCTGCCGTCTTCACACTATGTTTCCTTGCCACTCTGTGGTATCCTTATGCTGCTGCTGCCATATTGGCATTATGTCACCTTGCCACTCTGTGGTCTCCTGATGCTGCTGCTGCCATCTCCACACTATGTCACCTTGCCACTCTGTGGAATCTTGATGCTGCTGCTGCTCCTATCTCCACACTATATCACCTTGCCACTAGGTGGCCTTCTCCTGATGCTGCTGCTGCCGCTACCTCCAGACTCTGTCGTTGTGCCACTTGGTGGCCTCCTCATACTGCTGCAAACTCCAGAGTCTGTCATTGTGCCACTCGGTGGCCTTCTCCTGATGCTGCGAACTCCAGACTGTGTTATTGTGCCACTTGGTGGCCTCCTCATACTGCTGCCACCTCCAGACTCTGTCATTGTGCCACTCGGTGGCCTCCTTTATACTGCTGCCAACTCCAGACTCTGTCATTGTGCCTCTCAGTGGCCTTCTCCTGATGCTGCCACCTCCAGACTCTGTCATAGTGCCTCTCGGTGGCCTCCCCATACTGCTGCCAACTGTAGACTCCGTCAATGTGCCACTCCGTGGCCTCCTCATACTACTTCTACCTCCAGACCCTGTCATTGGGCCATTCTGTGGTCTCCTAATGCTGATTCCACCTCACCACTATATCATAGGTCCACTCTGTGAACTTCTCATGCTGTTCCCACCCTCCTCACTTTATGACTGGGCCACTATTTTGCCTTTCGGCCTGTCTGACATCATCATTTATTTGACCTTTCTTCTGATCTGTCATGTCAAATGAGAGCAGCTGTAAGGTCTGTATGGTCCCATCAGAATTGGCTTATAATTTGGTAGCCAAAAGCAGCAGAGGTTACAAAACACAGAAGGCATGCAAATATTCCATTCACATGTCATCTCTGTTTTAGATCCACTCCTGTTTTTTTTGGCATTGGCAATACTGATGGATTATTGAGCAAATGCTTGCCACAGAGTGGCAAGGTGACATAGTGTGGATATGGCAGCAGCCTCAGGAGGCCACAGAGTGGCAAGGTGACATAGTATGGAGGTGGCGGCACCATCAGGAGACCACAGAGAGGCAAGGTGACATAGTGTGAATATGGCAGCAGCAGCAGGATACCACAGAGTGGCAAGGTGACATAGTGTGGATATGGCAGCAGCAGGATATGACTGAGTGGCAAGGTGACAGTGTGGATATGGCAGAAGCATGAGGAGGCCACAGAGTGGCAAGGTGACATAGTTTGGAGATGGCAGCAGCTGCATCAGGAGACCACAAAGTGATCCGGTAACAGAGTCGGGCAGTGGGTGGCAACACCAGTACCCGCTGACGAAGGTGGGTGCAAGAAGGAGCACTTGGCATCAGATGTGTGGCATCAGGCAGGTTGCAGCATCAGAATAGTAGCTGAGGCAGGTACAGTAGCCAGAAGAAACCGGTCTCTTTTGTCAAATTGTTGGTGTGGCACCATGGATGATCTAGTCGGATGCATCAGGCATTGGTGTGTGAAAATCCTGGCTGATCCACGCCTGACTCATCTTGATGTAGTGTCCCACTATGTGCTATATGTGGGCACTGTAAACTGTTGCTAAATGTCATATCAAATGTATTGTGGTATCATGCTGTAATTCCCTTTAACAGGCTGGCAGTGTAATTTACCTTTATTCGCCCCTAGGTGTGGCACCACTTATATATATAGCTGGGGAGGGGTCAAGTCAGTGTGTGTGTTGAGGATGAGAACGAAGAGAGGAGGAAGTTAATGGAGGAAGTGGAAATTAGTTTTTCCACCAAAATAATTAACAAAAGATTTTACCACATATAACTGCAGCGCTGAATGCTGAATGAAATTAGTTTTTCCACCAAAATAAGTCACAAAAGATTTTATCACATATAACTGCAGTGCTAAACGCTGCATGAAATTAGTTTTTCCACCAAAATAATTCACAAAAGATTTTACTGCATATAAGTGCAGCGCTTAACGCTGAATACAATTTTTTTTCCACCAAACTAAGTCACAAAAGATTTTACCACATATAACTGCAGCGCTGAACGCTGCATGAAATTGGTTTTTCCACCGAAAAAAGTCACAAAAGATTTTACCACATATAACTGCAGTGCTGAACACTGCATAAAATTTGTTTTTCCACCGAAATAAGTCACAAAATTTTTTACCACATATAACTGCAGTGCTGAATGCTGAATGAAATCTGTTTTTCCCCCAAAATAATTCACAAAATATTTTAATGCATATAAGTGCAGCGCTGAACGCTGAATAAAATTTATTTTCCATCAAAATACTTCAATAAATATTTTACCACATATAACGGAGCACGGAGATGGAAAGGGTCTTTGGATTCCCCCTGCACTATACGGACGTCTCAGAAATGAACCTCTGCTCCCGACAGCAGCTCCTGCTAAGGTCATGGAGCTTCCCCGTCATCCGGCATCTATTCGCTTTGCTGAAGGATTATTTTGAAAGTGTGTAGAAGCCACACGGGGCCCCCACACTGCAGATTTATCATGAAGTTATCATGGAGATTTAACTGCATATAACCACAGCGCTGACCGCTGAATACATTTTGTTTTTCGACCGAAATACTTCAATAAAGAGTTTACCACATATAACCGCCGCACTGACTGACTGCTACCGCCGGTACTTTCGTGAACCCCTGCTACTTCTCAGGTAGGTAGGCTGCTGCGAAGCAGGTGCTCTACCCCGGGCACGTTTGGCTCCCGACCTCCCACTGCTGCCACCCTGCTGAATCCCAGTCATGCTTTCAACACATATAACCGCCAACGTGAACTGAGAATGCATTTTTCTGTTTGTACTGAAATAGACCACTAAACGCTTTGAACACATCTAACCGCCGCCGACGTGAGCTGAAAATGCATTTTTCTGTTTGTGTTGAAATAGGCCACTAAACGCTTTCAACACATCTAACCGCCGCCGACGTAAACTGAGAATTAATTTTTCTGTTTGTACTGAAATAGGCCACTAAACGCTTTCAACACATCTAACCGCCGCCGACGTGAACTAAGAATGCATTTTTCTGTTTGTACTGAAAAAGGCCACTAAACGCTTTCAACTCATATAACCGCCGCCGACGTGAACTGAGAATGTATTTTTCATTTTGTACTGAAATGCAAAATAACACATATAACCGCCGCACTGACTGACTGCTACAGCCGCTACTTCCGTGAACCCCTTCACCACTACCTCCTGGGCAAGTAGGCTGGTGCGAAGCAGGTGCTCTACCCGGGGCACGTTTGGCTCCCGACCTCCCACTGCTACCACCCTGCTGACTTCAAGTCATTCTTTCAACACATATTACCGCCGACGTGAACTGAGAATATAGTTTTCCTTTTGTACTGAAATAGGCCAGTAAACGCTTTCAGCAGAAATAAATGCACCAGTGAAGTGCGTATATATTTTTCTTTCTGTACTGAAATAGGCCACTGAACGCTTTTGCCACAAATAAGTGCACCAGTGAAATGCGTATATATTTTTCTTTTTTTACTGTAATATGCCTATAGGCTTTCAACAGAAATAACTGCAGAAGTGAACTGAGCATATATTTTTCTTGTTGGATTAAAATAGGCCGCTATATGCTTTCACCAGGATTAACTGCAGAAATGCACTGAGAATATATTTTTCTTTTTGTACTGTAATACGCCCCTAAACGCTTTCACCAGAAATAACTGCAACAGTGCAGTGCGTATATATTTTTCTTATTTTACAGAGTTACAACCCTATGCGCTTTCACCAGAAATAACTGAAACAGTGCAGTGCGTATATATTTTTCTTATTTTACTGAAATACGCCCCTATGCGCTTTCACCAGAAATAACTGCAACAGTGCAGTGCGTATATATTTGTTTTTTTTACTGAAATACGCCCCTATACGCTTTCACCAGATATAACTGCAACAGTGCATTACGTATATATACTTCTTGTTGTACTGAAATATGCCCCTATATGCTTTCACCAGAAATAACTGAAACAGTGCATTGCGCATATATTTTTCTTTGTTACTGAAATTCGCCCCTATACGCTTTCAACAGAAATAACTGTAGAAGTGAAATGCGTATATATTTTTCTTGTAGTACTGCATAAGATACTAAGACATACGCCTCTAAATGCTTTTCAACATAAGACTTGCAACTCAATAACAAAAAGCTTGAATGATAGAGCTGTCTAATGACTATTTGGATCCCAAAATAATCGTTCCCGACACTTGTAAATCACTTTCCGACCAATGTCCTTAGCGCCTTCTGACGTTTCTCCCTGCACTAAGATGCTGTGAAATGTTTCCTCCATATTTTTTCCCTGCACTTATAAATCCTTTTTTTCAATTTTTTTTTTCCAATAGCTGTCCCTAGTGCCTTCACACTTCTGTGCCTGCACTCTGAAAAGCTGGAAAATGGCAGAATCTAAAATGGCTGCCGTATTTCTAGGTCTGTGATATCACAGGGCTGGCTGGCTGCTGATTGGCTGCATGCAGGCATGTCAATCTGGGTGATCCCGACTTCCCAGAGTTCCTTGCGCCATGTCCTTAGTCCTCACACGTGTAGCCGCCATTTTGGGAAAAATGCGATTCGTTACCACGAAGAGCGAGGAAATTTGCATTCATTGCAAATCAAATCTTTCCTGAAATTCTAAATGAATTCCACTTCGTCAGCTTCGATTCACTCATCTCTACTGAGTTCATACTACAGTTATTTGGTCAGTTTTGTCCCCGTGACTACCCAAATAATTGAAGTGTGCAGTGATTCTAAGAGCGACGCCTGTCATTTTCATGTCATACGGACTCACAGTAATATTTCACTACCAAAGCAGACTCCCTATGCGTGTTACTGCAAGGCACAGTGTTCTACACCACTCTAAACGCTCTCTGCAGCCCGAAAATAGCTGTTTTTAACGAAATTCACCGCTAATTTATTCTGATCGTATCAAATTTTTCGAAAAGAAATTGGCGAACCAGCGAATTGAATTTTGAAAAAATTTGCTCATCTCTAATTATTATATATTTTTGACTGAAGCAATAAATGTGTATGTGAAGACACAGCTTTTAAAAAACAATGATATTTTATATGCAACAGTATATTGATATAGCTTCTGGGATAAAATGAAGCTGATTGGACACCTTTAGTAGTCATATCTCATCAGTGTTAAGGAATCTTGCCTGCTTTTCCTTTTAAAACTGTTTACTTAATACACATTTACATTTGCTTTATGAAACTTCTTATTTTAGGTCCTACCACAGGAGCCCTATAGATTAAAGTCGGGACTGTGAAAATGTTAATTTAAAACCTTCATCTGATTTAATCTGCCAACAGAATTTTATCCCAAAAAACTAGAACTATCTATGTTTTTATTCCAAATGTGAGATAAGCATTGCTGTTTACCTAGAATAGCAACATAAGTGATTCCTGGCTTAAGTTTTACCATGTCAGCCACTTCTATGAACATTTACCACTGATCCAAGTTATCTCCATTTGTAATAAACCTGGGTGATATCAGCTTAATATAATTACCCCTTTTTTCAGATTATATGACACAGCAGACTATAAGACGCATCAATAATTAGAGGGAATTTTTAAAAAAAGAAGGATTTTACTGTATATTTAATAAGGCTGATGTTCAATTGATATGGTATGGATGTACTAATGTACTGCATGAAAGTCAAAATACAGTTCCTCATCCCATTGCCAGCCACAGTGCCCTATCAGTATCAGCCTCGCAACTAACCTCCCTCTCGGAGTTTACCAGACTTTAGCATTGTGCAGAGGAGTTACTGTATGCAAATTGTCTCTGTTTCCAAAAGGAAAAGAAAGCTGAGCCTCTAATGCCACTAGATGTATGGTAGCTATCCTATAAGTCAATCATGTTCAGCCTTTTTAAAAGCAGGCCATGGGACAAAACTTAAGTTTATAGCTAAGTCAGTATCTCATCTGCTGGCAACTGTTTCAAGATGATTTCCTCTCATCAGCAAAGAACAGAGAGAACTGATTTAACTGGGTGATATGCCTTTGTAAGTATCAGGGTGGGGGTTATTATTCCTCCTTTTGGACTGCAATGCTCATCTGTAAAAAAAAATTAAAAAAAAGTATGTAAATCAGCTTTCTTTAAAAAAAATAAAAGAAAGCTGAGCCTATATGTCTTAAGGTCAGTTTAAAAGGTCAAACAATGACTTATAGCTACCTTAAATCTGAGGATCATTGCTTGGACTATACGATTCCTAACACCTACTAGGTACTCACCACAAGGGGATATACAGTGGGGGAAATAATTATTTGACCCCTCACTGATTTTGTAAGTTTGTCCAATGACAAAGAAATGAAAAGTCTCAGAACAGTATCATTTCAATGGTAGGTTTATTGTAACAGTGGCAGATAGCACATCAAAAGGAAAAATCGAAAAAATAACTTTAAATAAAAGATAGCAACTGATTTGCATTTCATTGAGTGAAATAAGTATTTGAACCCCTACCAACCATTAAGAGTTCTGGCTCCCACAGAGTGGTTAGACACTTCTACTCAATTAGTCACCCTCATTAAGGACACCTGTCTTAACTAGTCACCTGTATAAAAGACACCTGTCCACAGAATCAATCAATCAAGCAGACTCCAAACTCTCCAACATGGGAAAGACCAAAGAGCTGTCCAAGGATGTCAGAGACAAAATTGTAGACCTGCACAAGGCTGGAATGGGCTACAAAACCATTAGCAAGAAGCTGGGAGAGAAGGTGACAACTGTTGGTGCGATTGTTCGAAAATGGAAGGAGCACAAAATGACCATCAATCGACCTCGCTCTGGGGCTCCACGCAAGATCTCACCTCGTGGGGTGTCAATGGTTCTGAGAAAGGTGAAAAAGCATCCTAGAACTACACGGGAGGAGTTAGTTAATGACCTCAAATTAGCAGGGACCACAGTCACCAAGAAAACCATTGGAAACACATTACACCGCAATGGATTAAAATCCTGCAGGGCTCGCAAGGTCCCCCTGCTCAGGAAGGCACATGTGCAGGCCCGTCTGAAGTTTGCCAATGAACACCTGAATGATTCAGAGAGTGACTGGGAGAAGGTGCTGTGGTCTGATGAGACCAAAATAGAGCTCTTTGGCATTAACTCAACTCGCTGTGTTTGGAGGAAGAAAAATGCTGCCTATGACCCCCAAAACACCGTCCCCACCGTCAAGCATGGGGGTGGAAACATTTTGCTTTGGGGGTGTTTTTCTGCTAAGGGCACAGGACAACTTATTCGCATAAACGGGAAAATGGACGGAGCCATGTATCGTGAAATCCTGAGCGACAACCTCCTTCCCTCTGCCAGGAAACTGAAAATGGGTCGTGGATGGGTGTTCCAGCACGACAATGACCCAAAACATACAGCAAAGGCAACAAAGGAGTGGCTCAAGAAGAAGCACATTAAGGTCATGGAGTGGCCTAGTCAGTCTCCGGACCTTAATCCAATCGAAAACCTATGGAGGGAGCTCAAGCTCAGAGTTGCACAGAGACAGCCTCGAAACCTTAGGGATTTAGAGATGATCTGCAAAGAGGAGTGGACCAACATTCCTCCTAAAATGTGCGCAAACTTGGTCATCAATTACAAGAAACGTTTGACCTCTGTGCTTGCAAACAAGGGTTTTTCCACCAAGTATTAAGTCTTTTTTTGTTAGAGGGTTCAAATACTTATTTCACTCAATGAAATGCAAATCAGTTGCTATCTTTTATTTAAAGTTATTTTTTCGATTTTCCTTTTGATGTGCTATCTGCCACTGTTACAATAAACCTACCATTGAAATGATACTGTTCTGAGACTTTTCATTTCTTTGTCATTGGACAAACTTACAAAATCAGTGAGGGGTCAAATAATTATTTCCCCCACTGTAGTACCAACCATAGGGGTTACTAGAAAAGGATCTGATCCTGGACCTTTCCATGACAGTGGAGGAGGAGGGCTTCTTGGCTGTATTTGTTGTAAGCTTGGGGGAGCATGCTAGAAGGTCCTGGCAGAGCAGTAGCAATAGCCTAATACACAGCAGCACAATTTTTAGCAAAGAAAACAAATGTGTTTAATAGTCTGAAGAACAGGCTAGTTATGATGTTGGATAACTTTGTTTCTTAAAGTATACTTGTTGGTTCATGTTATTTTTTAATCTAGATAGGATGAAGATCTTTTGCTTATTCATTTCTAAATACAATTTCTTTTTAGGCACTGAGCTCAATATTTCCATTACAGACCTCAAAATCTGTTGCTTACCTTACTTCAATCAGCCATAGAATTAAAAGGGTATTATCCACAGAATGTGGCAAAAAGTTCTGATAGATGTGAGTCTCACCTATGGGATCCTCCCCATCTCTTGAACTGGGGTTCTCTGATACCATCCCACTGACTGCCTCTTCAAGGTGATTGAGAGAATGGCAAGAGTGTACAAAGCTGTAATCAAAGCAAAAGGGGCTTACTTTGAAGAATCTAAACCATATGAAGAGAAGATAATCATGGCACTGTAGCAGCTATGGGATGTGGGGCAGAGTAGGTAACAGCCGTTTAATGCAGACACGCACTTCGTCTGGCCTCCATCTGGGAGGATCTACTTTAATGTTTGCTCTGGAGGCTGAGTGCTCTGATTTTCTTCTCATTCAGTGGTGGATTTATTACTGGTTTATTTTCACACCTTACCACCTGAAGACAGGGTGATATATCGCCATAGTCTCCAGCTTTCCTGATAACATGCGGATGTGTTTCCTCTTCAGAGCAGAGACAGGCCTATTTCTGTTTATTTTACATATAAAACAAATTCTGGTAACACTTTTTAGTTTACTACTTATTTCCAAATGTGTTTCTTCATCATTTTCTGTCTCCAATATGAATGTACATTGTAGAAAATAAAAGAAAGAAGAAAAAACATGGAATGAAAAGATGTGTCCAAACTTTTGACTGGTACTGTACTCAGTACAGTAATTGTTCAAATGGCCATATTCCTACTCAAAATGTAGAGATACAAAAAGAGGATTACGGTACAATTTGAACTTCCTGGTTTTGGAAACAGACCAGGAGTCACAAAATAGGTACCTAGAGTGGAGGCTATCAGAGGCGCCAGGGGGCGGAGGTGAGTTCTATATAGAACTATATATAAACATATATGTATATATATATATGTGTATATGGAGTTATGCTCGTCTGCAATGAAGGAACAAGATAGGCTGCTCAAGTGTTTCAGTGGATCAAGGATTACCCTTGTCCACTTAAGAAGAGATATAGGCGGTGTGGAGAGGAGAGAGGAGAAAGAACCTTTCACACCCGTGGAGGAAAAAGTTTGAAACACGTACCAGGCGCCAGATCTCTCGGTTATTAGTCGTGAAGAGGATACAGGTTGGTTCTTATTTGTGTATAGAATATAAAAAAAGACCTTCACCTAGGTCTATTGAAGAGCTCGGAGTTTAGGAAAAAAAAAAACACCTCAGCTCTATAGTGATAATATTAGGGATCATAGATTAATGATAATAGTAAAAGCAAATGCACTCACTTCACAGGGGGGGCAGTCACCAGGATAAACTCAAGACACCTGAGACTATTTCCCCCCCCGGCCAGGATCGCATGTAGAGATGTGAATAATTGAACGCCGCCTACATACGTGGCTTCGGGTCAATCATTTTAATAAATATAAGGCTCAACGCGTTTCGAGGGTCTGAGGCCCTCTTCTTCAGGAGAAATAAATAAATGAATAAATAAATAAATTTGGTTACAACAGTATACATAAAGAGTTATTGTGTAGATACATACATATACATTCATACACATATATATACACACACATACACACATGAAAAAATTGTGTATACGTATGTGTAAGTGCACACATACACAACCATACAGCGGCACTCATGTGGAGGGTATTTTGCCTCACGTTCTTCGTTGGGTACATAGAGATAATCATAAAGATATGCATATGGATAATAAATAATATGTATCAAGTTCATTCATGCTATGTAAATACATACACCCAATAAAATAGAAAAAGCCCAATAGAACCTTAATAAACAATAATAAATAAGGAATATGTAAAAATATACAGGGAGTGCAGAATTATTAGGCAAGTTGTATTTTTGAGGATTAATTTTATTATTGAACAACAACCATGTTCTCAATGAACCCAAAAAACTCATTAATATCAAAGCTGAATATTTTTGGAAGTAGTTTTTAGTTTGTTTTTAGTTTTAGCTATTTTAGGGGGATATCTGTGTGTGCAGGTGACTATTACTGTGCATAATTATTAGGCAACTTAACAAAAAACAAATATATACCCATTTCAATTATTTATTTTTACCAGTGAAACCAATATAACATCTCAACATTCACAAATATACATTTCTGACATTCAAAAACAAAACAAAAACAAATCAGTGACCAATATAGCCACCTTTCTTTGCAAGGACACTCAAAAGCCTGCCATCCATGGATTCTGTCAGTGTTTTGATCTGTTCACCATCAACATTGCGTGCAGCAGCAACCACAGCCTCCCAGACACTGTTCAGAGAGGTGTACTGTTTTCCCTCCTTGTAAATCTCACATTTGATGATGGACCACAGGTTCTCAATGGGGTTCAGATCAGGTGAACAAGGAGGCCATGTCATTAGATTTTCTTCTTTTATACCCTTTCTTGCCAGCCACGCTGTGGAGTACTTGGACGCGTGTGATGGAGCATTGTCCTGCATGAAAATCATGTTTTTCTTGAAGGATGCAGACTTCTTCCTGTACCACTGCTTGAAGAAGGTGTCTTCCAGAAACTGGCAGTAGGACTGGGAGTTGAGCTTGACTCCATCCTCAACCCGAAAAGGCCCCACAAGCTCATCTTTGATGATGCCAGCCCAAACCAGTACTCCACCTCCACCTTGCTGGCGTCTGAGTCGGACTGGAGCTCTCTGCCCTTTACCAATCCAGCCACGGGCCCATCCATCTGGCCCATCAAGACTCACTCTCATTTCATCAGTCCATAAAACCTTAGAAAAATCAGTCTTGAGATATTTCTTGGCCCAGTCTTGACGTTTCAGCTTGTGTGTCTTGTTCAGTGGTGGTCGTCTTTCAGCCTTTCTTACCTTGGCCATGTCTCTGAGTATTGCACACCTTGTGCTTTTGGGCACTCCAGTGATGTTGCAGCTCTGAAATATGGCCAAACTGGTGGCAAGTGGCATCTTGGCAGCTGCACGCTTGACTTTTCTCAGTTCATGGGCAGTTATTTTGCGCCTTGGTTTTTCCACTCGCTTCTTGCGACCCTGTTGACTATTTTGAATGAAACGCTTGATTGTTCGATGATCACGCTTCAGAAGCTTTGCAATTTTAAGAGTGCTGCATCCCTCTGCAAGATATCTCACTATTTTTGACTTTTCTGAGCCTGTCAAGTCCTTCTTTTGACCCATTTTGCCAAAGGAAAGGAAGTTGCCTAATAATTATGCACACCTGATATAGGGTGTTGATGTCATTAGACCACACCCCTTCTCATTACAGAGATGCACATCACCTAATATACTTAATTGGTAGTAGGCTTTCGAGCCTATACAGCGTGGAGTAAGACAACATGCATAAAGAGGATGATGTGGTCAAAATACTCATTTGCCTAATAATTCTGCACGCAGTGTATATATATATATTAGATGATAGATAATAACATATATAAATATTCATATGTAGAAATGGTGAACACACATATGCTGTCCAACCAGGATACAGATAAAGATAAAAAGTATACATGCATAGATAAAAAATATAAATACAAGTATACATGCATATAAAATCTGCATAAAAGTAACCTAAAATAGGAATAGAAAAAAGTCCAAATAAGATTAAGGTGATCTCTACCTTCAGGAGTGCTTTAGCAGGTTCAGAGACCAGTCTGGAGTCATTGGGATGAGTTACTGCAGTGAAGTATTTATAGTTTGCACGTGTATTTTTGCTGTGGTCTCTGGAGCCTCCTACTTCCTGTTTGTGTGAATCGAATTAAATCTTTTTCTGAGTATTTTTATTTTATATTTAGTCTATAGTCTTTTATTTTCTTACATTCCAATTGTATTGCAGTCCCTATTTTTCTTATTTTAGATCTAAAAACCTTATTTTGAGAGGCCAACTAAATGTTTCTAATTGCGATGCGTTCCACTGTGGAACGCATCGCTGTTCACTTCCGGTTGTGCGATATGGGTATGGGAGCTGGGTTCAGGAGGTTCACATATAGATAAGGTTATTTTTCTAGGGTGGAGAAGGAGGGAGAAAGAAGGGCCAGCTTCACTACAATTGAATGGCTCGAGTTATCCCTACCGTTAGTGTGTCGGCATCATCTATAGTTGCGATGCGTTCCACTGTGGAACGCACCGCCATCTTCTTCCGGTTATAGGACGAAGTGAGAGAAGGAGAGGCCGGCTTCCGTATGGTGGGTGGATGCATATACAATGCGTTTCACCCTGGAACGCAAACCCCTTCCTGGATCGCTATTTAGTGTGGGTATCTACTTTGTAGGGGGATGTGTCCTGATTAGATTTTAAAAGAAATGGGTCAAAGGATATCTATATTGAAACATTGGATGATGGAATTGTGGGGTTCCCCATAGGGGGGGGGAAATTTTAACGGAGGTATGATTAACTTGGGACATGGAGGGGGGGGGAAGCAAAGGAGGGGTTGGACAGCAGGGGTGCTGATGATCATATGTATAGACACATTGAGGAATATATATCTCTATATGTGCAGTATAGCCCTATGTGGAACGCAGATGCATCGACTACATACACCACGGGGAGTTATACTATATGTGGAATATATGAAACCAGATATTTGTTGTATTTCAGTAGTTTACATATTCAAGGGATTCGTTTAAACCAAATGGTGTTAGAGTGTTGAGACAGAAGATCCAATACATCTCCATGGGACACAGAGATTGGTAGGATTTCATGTCCTTTTCTAATAGTGTAACTGTTAGGCCTGATGGGTCACCCTCATGGAACAGGTTTTTTTATATTCTATACACAAATAAGAACCAACCTGTATCCTCTTCACGACTAATAACCGAGAGATCTGGCGCCTGGTACGTGTTTCATATTCCTACTCAAACATATTTCTACTTCCTTCATATATCTTCTCATAGACAACCATACTGGATCACCAATACTCACTATTACAGAGTCCTTTTATATTTAAATAACTGGTCCTTGTTAACTATATTCAATTTTAACCTACTCTCAAGTTCTAATGTTATCATTCTCTCTTAAATATTACGTTTTATGTAAGGCAGAAACAAGTGTTAGAGAATCTAATTATATTAAATAATTTACTGAAATGTTATAGAATTATGCAGCTATTAGTCACAGCAATGAAGAATCTGTATGGTTGACTCCATGGTTCATCAATCAACTGCTAGAGGCAATCCTACTTTTTGTTATGGGTTTTTCAACTGGAAAATCTTTCCTCTAGTGTTATATCTTATGTTCAGTGTGTACTCCTGTGGAGAATGAGACGTAATTTGGAGGTGCAGCAATGTATTAAGAATGTGATCTTTTATAGGTGATATACAGTCTATAGAGAGTAGAAAGTAATCTTGACTCTTGTAATTATTTTTGCATAGTTATATAGATATACTTCAATGCTTACATTTATTTACCAAGTCACAAATAGAAGTATACAAATTCAGTCAATGAGTTGGGATAGTGTGCCACACAATTGACTGCATAAATCATGGCTACACTTATTGACTGTGAGGAGTGTGTGATCAAGAATGTCTTGGAGCAAATACTCTTGGCACCCAAGGCAGGCATTTTAGAATGCTCCACCACTTCCACCATTGCACTCATTCCCTCATGTTGTGGCTTAAAGCCAATTTGCCTTGGCCATGGTATTCAGATGCAAGTCTTCCTTTCTCCCTTCCTTCCTCTCTCCCTTCCATCTTTCCTCCCTTCCATTTGTTTCTTCCTCCCATTTTATTTTCTTTCCTCCCTCCCATACTTCCTACCTTCCTCCCTCGCTTTGTTCCTTTTGTACATTCATCCCTTCCTCCATCCTTTTGTTCCTTTATTCCTCCCTTTCTTTCCTTCACTTCTTTCTTCCCTTACTCTCTCCCTCCTTCCACCCTCCTTTCTACTTTACTTTCTTTCTTTCTTTCTCTATACATTTTTTTACTTAATTTATTTATAGATTAGCAGAAAATAACATTTTGTAATATGCATGAAATATATATGTATATATATACACTGCTCAAAAAAATAAAGGGAACACTTAAACAACACAATGTAACTCCAAGTCAATCACACTTCTGTGAAATCAAACTGTCCACTTAGGAAGCAACACTGAGTGACAATCAATTTCACATGCTGTTGTGCAAATGGGATAGACAACAGGTGGAAATTATAGGCAATTAGCAAGACACCCCCAATAAAGGAGTGGTTCTGCAGGTGGTAACCACAGACCACTTCTCAGTTCCTATGCTTCCTGGCTGATGTTTTGGTCACTTTTGAATGCTGGCGGTGCTTTCACTCTAGTGGTAGCATGAGACGGAGTCTACAACCCACACAAGTGGCTCAGGTAGTGCAGCTTATCCTGGATGGCACATCAATGCGAGCTGTGGCAATAAGGTTTGCTGTGTCTGTCAGCGTAGTGTCCAGAGCATGGAGGCGCTACCAGGAGGAAGGCCAGTACATCAGGAGACGTGGAGGAGGCCGTAGGAGGGCAACAACCCAGCAGCAGGACCGTTACCTCCGCCTTTGTGCAAGGAGGAACAGGAGGAGCACTGCCAGAGCCCTGCAAAATGACCTCCAGCAGGCCACAAATGTGCATGTGTCTGCTCAAACGGTCAGAAACAGACTCCATGAGGGTGATATGAGGGCCCGACGTCCACAGGTGGGGGTTGTGCTTACAGCCCAACACCGTGCAGGACGTTTGGCATTTGCCAGAGAACACCAAGATTGGCAAATTCGCCACTGGCGCCCTGTGCTCTTCACAGATGAAAGCAGGTTCACACTGAGCACATGTGACAGACGTGACAGAGTCTGGAGACGCCGTGGAGAACGTTCTGCTGCCTGCAATATCCTCCAGCATGACCGGTTTGGCATTGGGTCAGTAATGGTGTGGGGTGGCATTTCTTTGGAGGGCCGCACAGCCCTCCATGTGCTCGCCAGAGGTAGCCTGACTGCCATTAGGTACCGAGATGAGATCCTCAGACCCCTTGTGAGACCATATGCTGGTGCGGTTGGCCCTGGGTTCCTCCTAATGCAAGACAATGCTAGACCTCATGTGGCTGGAGTGTGTCAGCAGTTCCTGTAAGACAAAGGCATTGATGCTATGGACTGGCCCGCCCGTTCCCCAGACCTGAATCCAATTGAGCACATCTGGGACATCATGTCTCGCTCTGTCCACCAACGTCACGTTGCACCACAGACTGTCCAGGAGTTGGCAGATGCTTTAGTCCAGGTCTGGGAGGAGATGCCTCAGGAGACCGTCCGCCACCTCATCAGGAGTATGCACAGGCGTTGTAGGGAGGTCATACAGGCACATGGAGGCCACACACACTACTGAGCCTCATTTTGACTTGTTTTAAGGACATTACATCAAAGTTGGATCAGCCTGTAGTGTGTTTTTCCACTTTAATTTTGAGGGTGACTCCAAATCCAGACCTCCATGGGTTGAAAAATTTGATTTCAATTTTTAAATTTTTGTGTGATTTTGTTGTCAGCACATTCAACTATGTAAAGAACAAAGTATTTCAGAAGAATATTTCATTAACTCAGATCTAGGATGTGTTATTTTTGTGTTCCCTTTATTTTTTTGAGCAGTGTATATATATATATATATATATATACAGTCCTGATCAAAAGTTTAAGACCACTTGAAAAATGGCAAAAAAATATTTTTAGCATGGCTGGATCTTAACAAGCTTCAAAGTAGAGCTTCAACATACAAGAAGAAATGGGAGTGAGACAAAACATTTTTTGAGCATTCAATTTAATGAAAACAACGAATAAACTGAAACAGGCTGTCTTTCAGCTGATCAAAAGTTTAGGACCACACCTCAAAAAAAAAACTAAACCCCCCCAAAACAGAAATCCAACTTCCAAACATGAACTCAGTAATGAGCAGCTCCGCCGTTATTGTTGATCACTTCAAAAATTTGTTTCGGCATGCTTGATGCAAGCGTTTCCATGAGGTGAGTGGGAACATTTCTCCAAGTGGTGAAGACGGCCGCATGAAGGCCATCTACTGTCCGGAACAGTTGTTCATTTTTGTAAACTTCCCTTGCCATCCATCCCCAAAGGTTCTCAATCGGATTTAGATCAGGGCAACACGCAGGATGGGCCAAAAGAGTGATGTTATTCTCCTGGAAGAAGTCCCTTGTCCTGCGGGCATTGTGTACTTTAGCGTTGTCCTGTTGAAAAACCCAGTCGTTACCACACAGACGAGGGCCCTCAATCATGAGGAATGCTCTCTGCAACATCTGGACATAGACAGTGGCCGTTTGACGACCCTGCACTTCCTGAAGCTCCATTGTTCCACTGAAGGAAAAACCAGACCATTATGGCGCCCCCTCCACTGTGGCGCGTAGAAAACATCTCAGGTGGGATCTGCTTGTCATGCCAGTAACGTTGGAAACCATCAGGACCATCAAGGTTAAATTTTTCTCTCAGAGAATAAAACTTTCTTCCACCTTTGAATGTCCCATGTTTGGTGCTCTCTTGCAAAGTCCAAACGAGCAGTTCTGTGGCGTTCAAGGAGACGAGGTCTTTGAAGACGTTTTTTGTTATTGAAGCCCTTCAGTCTCAGATGCCGTCTGATGGTTATGGGGCTGCAGTCAGCACCAGTAAGGGCCTTAATTTGAGTCGAGGATCGTCCAGTGTCTTGACGGACAGCCAATTGGATCCTCCGGCTCAGTGCTGGTGAAATTTTTTTGGGTCTTCCACTTGACTTTTTTGTTCCATAACCCTCAGGATCATTTAAGAAATTCCAAATGACTGTTTTACTGCGTCCCACCTCAGCAGCGATGGAGCGCTGTGAGAGACCCTGCTTATGCAGTTCAACAACCCGACCACGTTTAAAAAGGGAGAGTTTTTTTGCCTTTGTCATCAGAACGTGTGACCTGACAGAAAATGACAATGAATCCACATCTTTGCACAGATTTGGCCTTTTAAAGGCATGTGGTCCTAAAATTTTGATCAGCTGAAAAACAGCCTTTTTCAGTTTAATCGTTATTTTCAATTAATTGAATGCTCAAAAAATGTTTTGTCTCACTCTCATTTCTTCTTGTTGCATGTTGAAGCTCTACTTGGAACCTTGTTAAGATCCACCAATGTAAAATATGATTTTTTGCCATTTTTCAAGTGGTCTTAAACTTTTGATCAGGACTGTATATATATTTAGTCAATTGTAGTATAATTCTGATTTTAAGTACTAAAGACATAATATGTGTATGGGGGTGTTAAGAGGGATATCATAGTTCAGTTAGCCCATGGATATACTTCACAGGCACACCTACGCATAATACTGTTCAGCTATGCAGAGAAAGGAGTATATGGCACTAG
Organism: Bufo bufo; assembly: GCF_905171765.1. Classification (NCBI taxonomy): domain Eukaryota; kingdom Metazoa; phylum Chordata; class Amphibia; order Anura; family Bufonidae; genus Bufo; species Bufo bufo. Next base: position 613,485,426 of record NC_053390.1, read on the forward strand.
TATAAGAAAGGTATGTGAGCAGCAATTTAAAGAGGCTCTTTCCTTTGTCTGTATGATAAACAGCTGCAGACAGGACTGAATCCTTTGAGCACTTCTTTGTAACACCCTCTGCGCTTGGTACACTTCCCAATCTCCTTGATTGACAGTGCTAGACATCAGCATGCTGGGGGCAGAGGTGAGTCCTAGAGCTGTCTTGTAGCATCTACATATCATATACACAATACATACAAATTAATTTATTAATTGAATACGAATACCCAATTAATCACTTTGATCAACTTGTAGGATGACAGACCGAACTGGATGGACAAATGTTTTTTTTCAGCCTTATGTACTATGTTACTATGTTACCTGTATTAAGCCTTGTTTTACCATTTTAAAAAGTACTTAAACATGAAAACAGGAGGTAAAAATTAAACCATATAATGGAAATGAAAAATCAAGGATCTTTAAAGTGCGAGTAATAACCAGGAAATATTAAGCCATCCGCTAAACATCATTTTTATGTTATTTTCCAACACATTACCAGACTGCTCTGCTATAGCTATGTTAAGTAATAAACACCAAACCCATACGTTAGTGGATAATGTGTGGGTTGGCAAGTTCTGTGCTTTCAGGTACATTTTGTAAGCCCCAGTTCAGAGCCAGCCAGGTACTTGTAAGGAAGTAGCAAAGACAAAAATTCCATGAAGCACATATAATCTATTATGACAGATGGAGGAAATCCATAACTGACAATGGAATAATCATTTTCACTTCTAGTAATATGTTCTGGGGAATTATGGAGGTTAACAGAATGATTTATCTTCAGAATCTGCCCAAAAAGCTTATAGGCATGTTTTGTAAAAGTAAAGGCAATCATAATGTGTTTATAGTGGACGTTAAAGGTGTGTAGTTCTTAGCTTAAGTTCTCCTATATGATCTAATCTGAGATATGCATCCTTTTCAGCTTTGGTGAGATGCTATGCACAGTAATTCTCAGGAGTGTAACTAGAAAGGGTGGACTCCCTTACCAAACTTTTGAATGCCTGCATTTTACCAAACTCCTGCATTTTACTCCCCCCCCCCCCCCCCCCATCCACTAAATGACAACCAGCCCTTTGCTCTTCGCACAGAAGATCCATTGAACATGGGTTATGTTGGAAATTTCCTTCCTCTTAGATACAGTATTCTATGACCAACTTTTAGTGTGATTATTGCAAAGTGGAAGGGTGTAGGAATTACAGCAACAAAGCCACAAAGTGGCAGACCATGTAAAGTTGCAGAGTGAGGTCACCAAGTGCTGAGGCGCATAATGCATAAAAGTTGTCAATGCGCTGATGAATTAATAGTAAAATAGTAACATAGTTTATAAGGCTGAAAAAAGACATCTGTCTATCCAGTTCAGTCTGTTATCCTGCAAGTTGATCCAGAGGAAGGCAAAAAAAAAAAACTGTGAGGTAGAAGCCAATTTTCCTCATTTTAGGGGGAAAAAATTCCTTACCGACTCCAATCAGGCAATCAGAATAACTCCCTGGATCAACAACCCATCTCTAGTAGCTATAGCCTGTAATATTATTAGACTCCAGAAATACATCTAGGCCCATTGTGAGGAATATGGATTAATATTTACTGTCAGCCATGTCCTCACACCCCCATTTGCTGACAGATAGCTGAAGTAGTGAACTCCACAGGAGGGCCCTGCTTCAAAGCCCCAGCCCTGATTGTCATTTGATTCACCATTTGGCATGTTCATCAGTGTACACTGCGTGCAGAATTATTAGGCAAATGAGTATTTTGACCACATCATCCTCTTTATGCATGTTGTCTTACTCCAAGCTGTATAGGCTCGAAAGCCTACTACCAATTAAGCATATTAGGTGATGTGCATCTCTGTAATGAGAAGGGGTGTGGTCTAATGACATCAACACCCTATATTAGGTGTGCATAATTATTAAAATCCAGCAAAATCAATAGACATTGATGTAATGGGGGTAGGTATATAACAGAATATCCAGCGTTGAAACAAAAACCCCTTAAAAATACAAATACTTTATTGGTATGCGTTAAAAGGATCCCATAAGGGTCCACTAGATAATTACTAGTAGGTGTACACACAAGAAAAAATTGACCAATAGCCACATCCAGAAAAGAAAATATACCTGGGGTATGGGAAGTTATATCCCTAAATCTACCCCTATCCTATAAACCTCAGCCCAGGGAGGGCTCCTGATGGTGGAGGCCCCCTGTCCGCGTACCTATACTGCTACCCCTAACTGTACCCTAAAGGGGTGTCGCAGAGATGGCAGACAGTTCAAATCAGGTATGAGATGTGGATATTAAATTACCAGCTATAAAGGTGGACTGGATGGGAAAAGAAACAAAAAAGAGACACAGAACATAGTACAGACAGACACAAAAATACACTTAATCAGGGATGACGATGTAGTCATACACCTCTGTCACCTCGACGCGTTTCACCCACGTAGATACTGTGGGATCATCAGGAGGTGTAGTTATATAGTGAATCTATACAATATTAGTGACTCAATGAATACCGGTACAAAACCGGGTCACACAGGAACAGTGCTCCAAGATATATGCCGGCTGAAATGTCAGTTCGCAAGCACGCACACTGGAGATCAACGCTCTACGCATATATAGATAAATCAAAGTGGGGATATATTTGAGAATACTTATGCCTGATTCAGACTCCATCCAGTACAGACAATATCATCCACGTCCTGTATCAGGCAAAAGACAATCATAAACCGCAATGAGTGTCGATATCCAGACATCTAGATGTATATACAATTACTAATGATTGCAGACTTACGGTTCTGTGGATGGGGTGGACCCAGTTAGTCAGTTCTCTGTCAGTCCCCTGTCATGATTATTCAACAGAACCCAAACTGTGAATAAGGTATATCATCAGATATAGGCAATGATACAGCCTCTGATCAGTTAAGAAAGATGCTATACTCACATGTTGGAGTCTCCCCCTATGTTCTATATCCCCCTGGTAGGCGATTCACATATAAGTGTGCAGGCTGTATTTAAATAGACCGCCGCATTCTGCCGCTGATGAGATGATTGCCTTCCACCTAGATCCAATATCCTGCCGTTGGAACGCATATGCGTTCCAACAACCGGAAGTCCCGCATCCTTAAGGCAGGGCTAAGTGCTGAGAACGGGCG